>NW_026866799.1:0-63080 GCF_026571515.1 Ruditapes philippinarum
AATGGAACTAGTTGAAGTGAGAATTTCTAAATACTTTCAAAAGGGCAAAGCATAAGTGAAAATATATGTAAACAAAACTTAAAGATGGTAATGTTTCATTTAACTTTAAAACAAATTTCATTTTGCCCAATATTAAAGTAGCCCAATATTGGTATATTGACCCCTTAAAATACTAATATTGTACCCTGTGCACTTCTTCAATAGAGCCATGAATTGATGAATTTCATTGATTGACAGTCAGAAAGTTGTCACTGTAGATAGCGTCGGCTATGTACTATGCATGTTAATTTGAATTATTTTTTAAATATGTGTGTAAATTCCATTCTTAGTCGATGGTATTTGATTTTTTTTTTCAGACTATCCATTTTATAATTTATCGTGCTATATTTCCCCCTTCAAAAAGCCACAGGTTGTTTTGTAAATCTGTAAATCTCTGATGAATAATGAGGATGAATAATGTACTTACAGTAATTTGAGTTCCTACATTACCAGCACATGGTTTAACTGCTTCCTTCAGCTTACCATCAATATAGCTACCTCTGTAATAAATATCAATATAGCTACCTCTGTAATAAATATCAATATAGCTACCTCTGTAATAAATATCAATACAGCTACCTCTGTAATAAATATCAATACAGCTACCTCTGTAATAAATATCAATACAGCTACCTCTGTAATAAATATCAATACAGCTACCTCTGTAATAAATATCAATACAGCTACCTCTGTAATAAATATCAATTTCATTCCTAGAAAATTATGTTGTAATTTTCATGTAAAGTACATTGAAGATGTAATCTAAATCACACTCAAAGTGAGCTAACCTCAGAAATAAATATCTATTTCCAAAAAGACTAAATACCCCAAAATAAGAGATTGCTATCTAACATTTGTTAGTATCACTAATATGATACATTGACAGTAGACACAAATAACTATTAATACAAGTCAAAATAATAACATCCAGCTAGAAGAAGTTTTAATACTACGTTAATAAAAGGAGCAAGTTTTTCTCTGTTATAATTGATAAAAGGCCATATTTAACCATAATTACCCTTAATATCTTAATGGACTTGTCCATCTTTTGATCTTGACAAAAGGGTTGGTCATTTTCAAGTTCAATTCTGAAATATGTACTGATTGAATGGCAAACAGTGCAGACAATGATCAAATGTCACCAATGTGCTAGAATATCTAGACACCAAAAGACCAAAGGACTGACTGATTTTCCCGCAAAATATGGAAAATTAAACTGTTTAGCAATAAAAACATACAGCATATGGCATAAATATCCATTCTCACAATATTCTTCTCTAAATCACAAACTAAAAATATATACCTGTAAGCACATTTAGAATCTGCAGTTCTTGTTACTATGGTAACATGAGCAACATGGCTGATACTTGCCAATGCCTCACCACGGAAACCATATGTTGCTATGGAATTCAAGTCTTCAAATTTTGATAATTTGCTGGTAGTGAATCTCTCACATACTATATTCATGTCATCTTTCTGTAAAGACAAACAATGTTTGTATTAAATTTACCTGTTTTTATAACAACATTTATTTACTTGTGTTTATAACAACACTTAAGCGTTTTGTTTTTTTTATTATTGTCTTTTTTTTGTAAGGTTTCACACAGTACCAAGACTGTAAAGACATAACTACCTTCCATCTTAACTGGGAGGGGTACCACAGGTTCACCTCCTTGTGATATTTCAAGCACAAACTGGCACCTGAATAGAACCACCGACATTTGTTAAGCTAGTATCTGGAGAGCTGGTAAGATGTTTATTCAGAGACAGTAAACCTTGTTATCAGAATAATACAGCTAACACCCTAATGCCATTTTTTACTGGTGAGGATATGTTAGGAAATGAATTAATTAAAACAATCTGAGTACAAAATGTAACAAAAACCCTTTGAGTGTTCATAAAAGGAGTCAATGCCAGGTTTCACGGATATAATCCTAAAAGCAATGGCAATTTAATGGGTATTAAAGGTCAATAAAACTTTGAAATCTCAACAAACTTGCACATGCATTAACATGCTTTCAGGCACATACATAGTCCTGCAGGTAGGATTACGTGAAGTAATATAATAACATAAACTTCATGGTGATTGAAACTTTCTATAAAGTTCTGATATATTCAAGTTAGTGGTTACTGAGAAAAAAAGTAGACAAAAAGTGAACAAGAGGGCCATGATGGCCCTGAGGTCGCTCACCTGTATATAGGCCCCCGGAGCGGGGCCAGTTTAAACCCCAGGGATTTTATTTGAGCAAACTTGGAAGATACCCATTAGAAGATGTTTCATGATGTTAAGTTTTTACTATGTACACACATATAATGAAAAACAATGACCTCCCCCCCCCCTTTGGCAGGGCCAATTTAAACCCAAGGGCTTTTATTTGGACAAACTTGGTAGACACCAACAAAAAGATGTTTCCTGCTTAAAATCTAACCTCTAGCCCATTGGGTTTTTTAAAAGAAGATTTTTTAAGTTTTTACTATACACATATAGTTAAATACAATGACACCTCTGGGGCGGGGCCAGTTTTAACCCCAGGGCTTTAATTTGAACAAACTTTGTAGACACTTACCAGAGGCTGTTTCATTCTTAATATCTAAACTCTAGCTATTTGGGTTTTTCAAAGAAGTTTTTTTAAGTTTTTTCCATACACATATAAGGAAAATCAATGACCCCCGGGGCGGGGCTAATTTTGACCCCAGGGCTTTTATTTGAACAAACTTTGTAGACACCCATTAGAACATGTTTCATGCTAAATATCTTAGCTCTAGCTCTTTGGGTTCTTTAAAAGAAGATTTTTTAAGTTTTTACTATATGCATAACGGGAAAATCAATGACCCCCTGGGGCAGGGCCAATTTTGACCCCAGGGCTTTTATTTGAACAAACTTGGTAGACACTCACTAGAAGATGTTTCATGCTTAATATCTAAACTCTAGCTGTTTGGGTTTTTACAAAGAAGTTTTTTTAAGTTTTTGCTATACACATATAAGGAAAATCAATGACCCCCGGGGCGGGGCCAATTTTGACCCCAGAGCTTTTATTTGAAAAAACTTTGTAGACACCCATAAGAAAATGTTTCATGCTAAATATCTTAGCTCTAGCTCTTTGGGTTCTTTAAAAGAAGATTTTTTAAGTTTTTACTATATGCATATAGGGAAAATCAATGACCCCCTGGGGCGGGGCCAATTTTGACCCCAGGGCTTTTATTTGAACAAACTTTGTAGACACTCACTAGAAGATGTTTCATGCTTAATAATTAAACTCTAGCTATATGGTCTTTTTTCAAAGAAGATTTTTTAAGTTTTTGCTATACACATATAAGGAAAATCAATGACCCCCTGGGGCAAAGCCAATTTTGACCCCAGGGCTTTTATTTGAACAAACTTTGTAGACACCCATTAGAACATGTTTCATGCTAAATATCTTAGCTCTAGCTCTTTGGGTTCTTTAAAAGAAGATTTTTTAAGTTTTTACTAAATGCATATAGGGAAAATCAATGACCCCCTGGGGCGGGGCCAATTTTGACCCCAGGGCTTTTATTTGAACAAACTTGGTAGACACTCACTAGAAGATGTTTCATGCTTAATATCTAAACTCTAGCTATATGTTTTTTTTCAAAGAAGATTTTTTAAGTTTTTACTATACACATATAAGGAAAATCAATGACCCCCTGGGGCAAAGCCAATTTTGACCCCAGGGCTTTTATTTGAACAAACTTTGTAGACACCCATTAGAACATGTTTCATGCTAAATATCTTAACTCTAGCTCTTTGAGTTCTTTAAAAGAAGATTTTTTAAGTTTTTACTATATGCATATAGGGAAAATCAATGACCCCCTGGGGCGGGGCCAATTTTGACCCCAGGGCTTTTATTTGAACAAACTTGGTAGACACCCATTAGAAGATGTTTCATGCTAAATATCTTAGCTCTAGCTCTATGGGTTCTTTAAAAGAAGATTTTTTAATTTTTTACTATATGCATATAGGGAAAATCAATGACCCCCTGGGGCGGGGCCAATTTTGACCCCAGGGCTTTTATTTGAACAAACTTGGTAGACACCCATTAGAAGATGTTTCATGCCAAATATCTAAGCTCTAGCTCTTTGGGTTTTTTAAAAGAAGATATTTAAAGTTTTTTCTTTCGGTTGCCATGGCAACCAGAGTTCTGCATGGAATTAAATTCTTTGAACAATTTGTAAAGGTGACCACCAAAGGAACATTCCTGTGAAGTTTGGATGAAATTGGCTTAGTGGTTTATGAGGAGATGTCATTTAAAGTAAAAGTTTACGGCCGGACGCCGGACGGACGGATGCCGGACGAAAAGCGATCACAAAAGCTCACCCTGTCACTTTGTGACAGGTGAGCTAGAAATGGATGGATAGACAGATGAAACAGCCATTTTGACTTTATATCTCACTGTCTAGAAGCATAATTATATTTAAGATCTATATATAATGGCTTATACATTCAAGGGTTGTGTTAAAAATCAGAAACAAAATAAAGATGATATACCTTGATTCCTGAACCATTGTCCTGTATCTGTAACAGTTTGAGACCACCTTGTTTAACAGTCACTGTTATATTTGTAGATTTAGCATCAAGGCTGAATTAATACAAACAATTGGTTACAGTTGAATTCATAACCTTTGTTATATTGATTCAAATCATAAAATGACAATATTAAAACTTAAAATAACTTCCAATAAAATAAGAAAATAAGGAACTACACATTAGGATTAGAATAGGAATAACTATAATTAATCTAGAACCTACTAGTTTTATACCAATAAGCCTTGTCATCAAGATATGATAATTGAATTATAAAATGGCTATATTTGGGTACACACATTGTTAGGAAATAATACACAAAATAATTTCTTACAGGGCATTGAAATATATGTGTATAATTTACCATTTCATCACCATTTTTATACATTTGTTGGTACTTTGTCCCAATACAGGTAGAAATAAACATGTTACAGTTAATGAAGAAAAAGACACATTGGAAGTTGCATGTACTCAACATTTCTTTTTCCCTTATTTTCATATTATACTTAAAGCTTAAATCACATCTGAAATAGTGTGTGAGGTCCAAAGACAGCTGTCTTACTATGTTGTTAGTATTTATTTGTATTTCTTTGAATTCCTCCATTTGATAATTCTATTATAAAGATATCAACTTCCTTTTTTTTTTGGGGGGGGGGGGGGGGAGATTTGCAAGCACCAACACTTTAATTTAAATTGCACCAACACATTAAAGGTCATATGGCAAATTTCCAGCTTTACAGATGGAGGAACTTCAGGTATCCCTCCATGCATTATTTCAGGCACAAGCAGGCACCTAAGTAGAACTGCAATCATTCCATAAGCTACAAGTAGATGGATACAGCTTCCTCACATAAAATAATCTAAAGTACCCCGCAGGATTCAAACTCCTGGCTGTAAGGGCTAGAGGTGTAAAATAACTTATAATATTCATACACTACAGATTTCATAAAACTAAGTACCAAATGATAACAAGGGAACTAACCTGTTTTCTATCATTTCTTTGAGAGCATTTGCTGGCCTTTGAATTACTTCCCCTGCAGCTATACGATTGACCACAACTTCATCTAACCTTCTGATCACCCCAGCAGACATTGCAAGGATTTTCTGACATTCATTACTATAAAAAATAATAAAAATATACAATAATAGCTATGTTAAATGTGAAAGTTACACTATCATACAAAAACTTGTACACACAAAATGTCAACAGTGACGCTACTACACACTAAATAACAGAAAAAAAGAAATCTTTGATGAATCTCAAAATTTCATAAACATTAGGGGTGGTGGATTGTTGGATAAGTGACGATCCCATCTGATCCATGATTCAGCACTTCACAAATCGAACCATGAATCTTTTGTTATTAAGACACCGTTAAAAACACGAACATTATGAAAACATGTTTATTTTCTTTAAACAATACTAAACAAATAAAAACAAGATTTAAAGGTTGAAAACAAGTTACGCCAATATAAAATTCCACCAGCAAAATTTACTTCCAATGTTTGGAAATACATTTTCTAAATAGTATTTCAATTGAAAATGAGAAAAAAAGCAGTTTGTAAACATGCCACGGCAAACTGACTTATACCATTGAACTTATTTATACCGGTGGTACAACAAACTTGTCTTATCACATGAAAAGACAAGTATTTCCAAACATTGGAAGTAAATTTTGCTGGTGGAATTTTATATCAGCGCGACTCCTTTTCAGCCATTGCTGCAGAAAGGATGTGTGAAGTCACACTGATGTATTAACTCGAGTTCTGCAAATTTTGGATTATTGAAAATAAAACCGTCTTTGATACACGTCACGTTATTATAAATCTATACATAGCGACTCAAAATATTTATTTTATTTTCATGTAAAAACATAGTGCTCAATAGTGATAAAGTGATTCCTTTTTCAAAACTAAATACTTCCTTGCGCAGCATCATAGTACATGTTGGTTTACTTCCTGTCTTCAATCAGCAAATTGTAATTTTTAAGGTGTGACAAACAGTGAATGTATAATAAACAAATAAGATCACAATCCACGATCTCTGGACTGACAAATATTCATACAGATTTTTCATTTTGATTCGTGATTATCGAGTACTTGGATGCTCGCCCCAGCCCTAATAAACATATTGATTAATTAACAGACACCTAAGTTTTTGTCTGTCCGTCTCTGGAAGCAATTTCTCACCTTGATATTGATGTGCATGTACATTGATGAAATCCTTTTGACATGTAATGTAAACAACAGTTGTCCTAGTATAATGATATATAAAGAAGGTATACATAGGTTTTTTTTCTCTATAATACTGCTTCAAAATCGTTTACAATTACACTAAGCAGGGATACATTGTATACATTGAATTGAGAGACAGCTATGAGATACAAGGGAATGCAGGAACCAGTCCCTAGCTCTTATTGAATAGACCCCTTGTTTCTATTACATGCCCAGTGTACAGCGCTGATACATGCGAGGATTACGTGGATATCTTACCAGTACACCTTTAGGTAGGTGGGAAACACTGAGTGTCTCTGAAAAATCCCAAGGGTGTTACCCAGGATCGAACCCGGGACCTCAGGAGTGACAGTCATTGGGCTAGATACTATTAATGATTAAAAAGATCTAGGCCTATATATTGATACTGCAGGTGTTGTGAAACCAGTAGCCTAAAATGTCATCAATGACAAGGACATTGACTGTCTATAATATTGACAACAAGTGAGCATTGTTACTAAACTTGTCATAAATAATTAATAATAACAAAATCGGGTGAAACAGGTTGAATAACAAACTTACACTAAAATGCTGAAAAAGCATGAATGACGAGAAAAAAATCCCGCACTTCCTTCTTTTAGAAGAATACATACGGGGGCATAACCCATTATTCCCATAGAAACAAAAAGTAGTCCCAAGGAAAGAATATTTATGAAACAAACAATTCATTGCAGGGTAACTGTAATAATATGATGCAAAATTCTTTGCAATTTATATATTTTCATAATTCTATATGAATATTTAAGCTTACACATCCATAAATATGACAGTTGCCTAGAAATATTTAGAACTATTTTCCTACACAGTCATAGCCTAATTACTTGTAAACAATATGGCGGACATGTAGTCAGTGAAAATAATTGTTTCGTAAAAAAAAAGAATTTGACTAGATTTACTCAATTTGACCCATTTTTTCAGATGCATTATAATCAAACATAATAATCTTTACCTAGCTGCAACATGCCAGCCGTAGAGACAATGAATAGAGGCCTGATGGGCCAACATGGCCCTACAGATACCTCGGGATTGCTCATAGAAACCATGCAAATAGAAGAACCCAGGAAATCTCAGCATGTACCCAACCATGTTCTGGAAACGAGTAATTATTTATTTTGTCATATATTTAATCATTAACATTTGTAAATTAAACCCATAATTTATGACATACATGTTTATCATGTTTGTCAATCTAGTGTTGACATAAGTTTAGAATATCTATCTAGATCTGTGTGGTGGCGTGATAACTCAGATGGTTAGACCACTCACTGATTATCAGGTCCTGGGTTCGATCCTTGGTTACACCCTTGGATTTTTTCAGAGACATTGTCAGTGTTTCCCACCTACCTAGAGGTGTACTGGTAAGAAATCCAGGTAATCCTCACATGTATCGATCAGTGTTATACACTGGGCATGTAAAAGAACCAACGGGTCTATTCAATAAGAGCTAGGGAGTGGTTCCTTGGATTTCTTTGTATCTCATAGCTGTCTCTTTAATGTATACAATGTATATCTGCTTAGATTAATCGTAAACGATTTTGAAGCAGTATGATGTAGATTATAGATCTATATATCTTCTATTCTATTACACTATCTACCTTCCATTAATGTCAAACCCCTCACAGGGACGTAGACATGACTCTACACTTCAGAGACAGCTATGAGATACAAGTGAATCCGGGAACCAGTCCCTAGCTCTTATTGAATAGGCCACTTGGTTCTTTTACATGCCCAGTGTATAGCAGTCAGCTTGATTCATATAACTAAATGCCATAAATGATAAAATCATTTTTTTACTTTTTACCGACATTCTATTAGATTGAGTCATTTTTCGGACTATTAGACTTTAAGATATTTATGAATAACAATATCATCTAATTTATTTGGCTGTTTTACAATACAAAAGTTGAAAATAGAATTTGTTTCAACATTGATTTTGTAAAAGACCAAGTAACAATAGCTACATGTATGTATTTCAAAAATAGAATTTTTACACAGTTACTTATAATAGTGCCAATTTATAATTATGATTATCTTTAATTACTTTTCAGAAATATACACAAAAATTGCCCAGAACTCAATGGTGCTTGCCAAGCCATCAGTGATACATTTTGGAGGTTTTGAGGTTGACAAGAAACATACTTTGTCCTTGAGCATAGTAAATGTTTCAACAGAAGTTATTAGAATGCATGTCATACCTCCGCAGACAAAATACTTCTATATCAAATATACCAAAAATGTAAGTACATGCATGTAGACTTTTTGAGTATTTACTTTTATCATTTTATCATTTAAGTGCTATAAAACTACATTTGAGTAAAGACCATTTCAAAGAAACTGTAAATAACACTGACAATTTTCAATTTTTAATTTAGTTAAAAGATTAAGACATGCTTGATTTAAAAGCTCAGTTGAGGCATCATCAGCATGAAACCTCAGATTGTTTTTTTACGACTTGTGTATTAACCAGTGTCTGTGCTATATGTGTCCCCATTAAGACTCAAACCCACATGCCATAACCACTTGATCATACTGCCACTGTTTTAATTGATTTTCCATATTTTTGCTTCAGGAAAGATTGGTTCCAGGACTGACATTAGACTGTACCATTGAGTTTACACCTGATGAATGGAGATATTATTATGACTGTATTAGAATTAACTGCCCTGTAAGTAATGCTTTTTAGTCCTTACAAAACTTTAAACAGTCCATTTAAAGTGATTTCAATTTCATAATATATAAATTTAGTAACCAACAGACTTTTCTGCATTAACCTGCTGAATTTGTGCAATGGATTAGCCTTTCTTCGAACAGTCTATACATAAATACATGTATTTAGTTTCAAACAGTATAGAGTCTTGTAAGACTGCATGGATGTTAAAAGCTACAAATGTAAGTTTCGTATGAAGTTGTGATCATCATTTATAAACAGATCTCCTAAAGTTGATTGTTTAGTACATATTATTTTCAACCAATTGCCTGTTGCAGCTAATTTTTTGACATCAGTGTAAATCTTAAGTTAAAAGCAAGAATAATTTTAATACACCCATAAGCATGTGCAATGACCTTGTGCAGAGAATGTTTCGTGATTATGAATGTCAGTTTTCACATAGTTAAGTTACTTTGTGACCTTCTTCATTTGTAATAGATATATAAGTGTACACATACTTCTATGTTTTTTTTTAGTAATTTATCTACATATTCATATAATTATCATAATGAAGTTTATTTGGGCATGTTTGTGGTATTTTATGCTTAAATCATTACTGGCTGACTGGAAAATGGAATCTTGGTGTTAAGTTGATGTAACTTGATTGCAATTTTGTTGTATTTCAGGGGGAAGAAAATCTTGTCATTCCTATACATGCTTACCCTGTGATGAGTACCAAAGATTTCCCACAGCTGTTCAATTTTCCACCAGTCCCTGTTGGTCATAAGTGAGTACCATTCATTCATGAAAGTACATATACTGGTTCTGTATACTGACAAAAACATGAATTGATAGTGAGAATTAGTCTGTGTATTCTGAAATTTTCTAATACACATTTGCCATCTAGTAAACATTGATAATTTGTCAAGATTTAGATGAATACTTGTTTAGTAAAAACAACCTTTCATTTAATGAAATGTTATCATTAATTATCATTGACATAAAACTGGAATTTCTTCTTCTGTAACAAATTTCTGTAATTTTACATTTAGACCTAGTATGATGCACTTTTTATTTGTTTGTTTTTACAATGAAAATACATATTTTGTTAACTTTGACTCAAATAGTTAATACCTAAGTCCTAGAAACTTTCAATATATGATAGTAAGATGTATACATATTGAAATACAGATAGGAATATTGTTGTTTTTGTGTAAAAACAAAATGAAAATATTTAAAAATGATAATTTCAGAATGACCAAGGTGTTCCCATTGCGATGTGAAGCACCAATAGATTTTGAGTTTCAGTTGACATACCTACAGCCTCATCAAGCATTCACTGTTAATCCAATGTCAGGTTTGTATATATGAGCCGCGTCACAACAAAACCAACATAGTGCGTTTGCGACCAGCATAGATCCAGACCAGCCTGCGCATCCACGCAGTCTGATCAGGATCCATGCTGTTCGCTTACAAACCCTATTACAAGTAGAGAAACTGATAGCTAACAGCATGGATCCTGATCAGACTGCCGGATGCGCAGGCTGGTCTGGATCCATGCTGGTCGCAAACCCACTATGTTGGTTTTGTCATGACACAGCTCATTTATTGCAGTGAGAAAATTCAACATAATTATTAGTAAAAAATATTAGTTAAAAGTCAAAACAAAAACTTATATTTAGTCTTGATAGAATCTTTGTCTTTGATTTCTTTTATAATTATTTTAATTTCATTCATCTTGTGATTTCTGTGTAAAAAGCTCCTTTTTTGTAACAAGCTTAATTAGTTTCATTAAAATTCTTCTAAATCTTTGGAAAATAATACAGATTGTTTGACTATTTTGCTATGATGATGATTATATTACAGATTGTTTGACTACATGTTGTATTTTGCTATGATGATGGTTATTTTACAGGTATTATTCCTGCTAATGGGGAGACAGAGGTTGCTGTCACTTTTTGTCCAATTGAATTTCACACAGCATATATGAGAATACAGTTGGTTATTTCACAGTTCAACTCTAACCCGATTGTGTGTACTTTTACTGGAACTTCTGTACCTGGATTGCTCAAGTATGATTTTCAGATACATTCTTGTAAACTAGTTTACAATTGTTCTTTGTGGCACTATCAAGCACTGGTATCATTTATGGAAAAAATATGGTTGCGACCAATTTATGGCTTAAACCCACAATTTATTTTAAACCAAGGCCTTAATTTATCTCTCATTAAGGTGGTTTTATAGTTTCTTTACACAATAGACTTGATTAAACAAATGGATTTTCCTTATATTTTATTAATATTTTTTTAGCTCACCTGAGCTTGCTCAGGATGAGCTTTTAGGATCGATGAATGTCCGTCGTCCGTCGTCTGTCCGGCCGTCCACAATTGCTTGTGAACACTCTAGGGGTCGCATTTTTGCCTCAATCATCATCAAACTTGGTCAGGATGCTTATCTAGTTGAAAGCTCGGATGAGTTCGAACATGGGTCATCTCAGATGAAAAACTAGGTCACAAGAGCTAAAAATAGAAAAACCTTGTGAACACTCTAGAGGTCACATTTTTGACCCAATCTTCATCAAACTTGGTCAGGATGTTTGTCTAGGTGATAGCTCGGATGAGTTCGAACATGGGTCATCTCGGATGAAAAAGTAGGTCACAGGAGCTATAAATAGAAAAACATTGTGAACACTCTAGTGGTCACATTTTTGAACCAATCATCATCAAACTTGGTCAGAATGCTTGTCTAGTCAATTGCTTGGATGAGTTCGAACATGGGTCATCTCTGATGAAAAACTAGGTCACAGGAGCTAAAAAATAGAAAAACCTTGTGACCACTCTAGTGGTCACATTTTTGACCCAATCATCATCAAACTTTGTCAGGATGCTTGTTTAGATAATAGCTCGGATGAGTTCGAATATGGGTCATCTCGGATGAAAAACTAGGTCACCGGAGCTATAAATAGAAAAACCTTGTTAACACTCTAGCGGTCACATTTTTGCATCAATCATCATCAAACTTGGTCAGGATGCTTATCTAGTTGATAGCTTGGATAAGTTCGAACATGGGTCATCTCGGATGAAAAAGTAGGTCACCGGAGCTAAAAATAGAAAAACCTTGTTAACACTTTAGCGGTCACATTTTTGCATCAATCATCATCAAACTTGATCAAGATGCTTGTCTAGGTAATAACTCGGATGAGTTCGAACATGGGTCATCTCGGATGAAAAACTAGGTCACCGGAGCTAAAAATAGAAAAACCTTGTTAACACTCTAGTGGTCACAATTTTGACTCAATTGTCATCAAACTTGGTCAGGAAACTTGTCTAGGTCATTGCTGGGAATAAATCGAACATGGGACATCTCGGATGAAAAACTAGGTCACAGGAGCTAAAAATAGAAAAATCTTGTTAACACTCTAGTGGCTACTGTTGTGATCCAAATATTCTGTTAATTGGTCTGAAAGTTTGTTTTGATGATTTCTAAGTCAAGATCGAACATGGGTCATCTTGGATGAAAAACTAGGTCACACCGCCCAAATATGGAAAAACCTTGTTAACATTCTAGTGGTCACATTTTCGACTCCATTATCATCAAACTTGGTCAGAATGCTTGTCTAGGTAATTGCTTGGATGAGTTCGAAATCGCATGTGAAACTAGGTCACCGGAGCTAAAAATAGAAAAATCTTGTTAACACTCTAGTTGCTACTGTTTTGATCCAAGTATCCTGGAAATTGGTCTGAAAGTTTGTTTTGATGATTTCTAGGTCAAGTTTGAATATGTGTCACCTGGGTAAAAAACTAGGTCGCACTGCTCAAATATGAATAATCCTTGTTAACACTGTAGTGGTCACATTTTTGACTCACCTGTCATGAGACTTGGTCAGAATGCTTGTCTAGGTAATTGTTTGGATGAGTTTGATAATTCAGGTGAGCGATCTAGGGCCATCATGGCCCTCTTGTTTTATTTGTTGTCAATACTTTTGTTTGGTAACTATTAAAACGAAATCTCATTTTGAATTGTTAATGTTACTTTTGGTAGAAGACAAAACATTGCACTGTTAAATTTCTATGTTCCTAATATGGTTTTTCAATTTTGCTGGGATGAAACATTAATTTCTATGATCCTAATATGGTATTTCAATTTTGCTGGGATGGAACATAAATTTCTATGATCCTAATATGGTATTTCAATTTTGCTGGGATGAAACATTAATTTCTATGATCCTAATATGGTATTTCAATTTTGCTGGGATGAAACATTAATTTCTATGATCCTTATATGGTATTTCAATTTTGCTGGGATGAAACATTAATTTCTATGATCCTAATATGGTATTTCAATTTTGCTGGGATGGAACATAAATTTCTATGATCCTTATATGGTATTTCAATTTTGCTGGGATGAAACATTAATTTCTATGATCCTAATATGGTATTTCAATTTTGCTGGGATGAAACATTAATTTCTATGATCCTAATATGGTATTTCATTTTTAACTTTCCAGGGATGAAACATTAAAGTATTCCTTCCAGTATGGCGAAGGATCTGAGGAGTCCCTATTAGATCCACGTAGCTTGACACCTGTAGAACGAGCTCGAAGAAAAAAGAAAAAGCTCTCCCTTCCCCCTCCCACAAATGTCAAACAGGTACTTTGTAACCTTGTAAATAATACACACAGGCTTCGCGAAAGTTGCCGGACCGTCGGACATGTCCGGCAAAAATCAGACCGGTCCGATATTGTTTTTCCGAGTTCCGGACCTTATGTCCGGTACGAATACCGGGATATATCCAAGACCGATCAAGACCGAGTTTTCTCCCTTGAATAAAAAAATGTAAAACGAGTTTTGATTCGCCGTTTCATTATAAGTGTCCAATCAAATTCTAGATACATACGACTTTCAATGACCTTGTACTCGGAAGAAAATGTTGGTGTTACTGTATTATTACGATATGGCGCTACGCCAGGCAAAAAACGTAAATTATCTAACGAAGAAAAAAAGCGAAACAAAAGGAATACGAGTCCAGGCGCCCGCCGAGAAAATTTGACAGAGTCCATCAATCTGGATTAAACTGATGTTTTATTTAAGAGAATAAAATTGTGTTGCAAATCTTAAAAAGTTGCTATGTCTTTAAAAAAAACACAAAGGTATTACCATATACATATATATGGAAAAAAATTTGGTCAGACAAATATTCTTTCGGTCTGACAAGACTTGAAAAATTGTCTGACCGATTGTCAGGCAAATTTTTCAGCAGTTTTGCGAAGCCTGTACACATAATTGTAAATTGATAATTTAATGCTTTAAAGTTTATTTTGACAAGAAATCTTTTAGATTCAATCATGGTTCCATTGTGTAAATATATTTTTTTTGTGAAAATATAATATTATTTTTAGCTCGACTTTTCTATGAAAAGGGGAGCTATCCTACTCGCCCCGGCGTCGGCGTTGGCGTCACACCTTGGTTAAGTTTTTCGTACCACCCCACTTTATTTCAGAAGTATTACAAGTATGGCTTTGAAACTTACCATACTTGTTCACCATCATAACCTCCATCTACAGACAAGAGTACATAACTCTGTCAAGGTTTTTGACAGAATTATGGCCTTTTTTTGACTTAGAAAGTGTATTGAGCTTGGTTAAGTTTTTTGTACCACCTCACTTTATTTCAAAACCATTGGAGGTATCGCTTTGAAACTGACCATACTTGTTTACCATCACGACCTTCATCAACAGACAAGAGGACATAACTCTGTCAAGGTTTTTGACAGAATTATGCCCCTTTTTGACTTAGAAAATACATTGAATATGGGTAAAATCCACTTATTGCCTTAACCCTTTGAGATATTGCTTTGAAACTTTTAATGCTATTTCACATCATTACCCCCATCTGTACGCAAGAGAAGGTAACTCTGTCAAGGATTTGTTTTAAAAAATTAAGGCCTTTTATCGACTTAGAATCTTGGTTAAGTTTTTAGTACCAGTCCACTTTTTGACTGAACTGTTTGAGATATTAATTTGAAAGTTGGAATACTTGTTTACAATCATGATTCCCAAACATGTCCAGGAGAAGGTAATTCTGTCAAAGATTTTATTTGAATTATGGCCCTTAACTGTCAATGTTTTGTATTATAGGCAAGCACTAAAAAACTTAAAAAATCTAAAAAAATTCATTCCTATCCACTTGTTCACTTTACCATAAATTATGTCATAATAAAATAATTCTTCACTAAATATCTTAATGCTCATGGCCATTGTTCACTTTAAAAATACAGAGATTCTTGTATTGCCTTTTACTGCAAAAACTTTTTTTATTGGCAAGCAATAAAAAAGTCGAGCGCGCTGTCTTACGGACAGCTCTTGTTTTGTATGTTTTGTTCTTATTGATCTAAATATTTCAGTTGTGCCTTTAGAAAATCTGGTGAGTCTGCCATTTTCAGACAAACTTTTTATATTCACTGTAGTCAATTGAACTACTTGAATATAAATGAATGAAAAAAATTATTATCATTTGTTAAGATGTTTTTTACTTAATTTTTAGCTCGACTTTTCTATGAAAAGGGGAGCTATCCTACTCGCCCCGGCGTCGGCGTCGGCGTCACACCTTGGTTAAGTTTTTCGTACCACCCCACTTTATTTCAGAAGTATTACAAGTATGGCTTTGAAACTTACCATACTTGTTCACCATCATAACCTCCATCTACAGACAAGAGTACATAACTCTGTCAAGGTTTTTGACAGAATTATGGCCCTTTTTTGACTTAGAAAGTGTATTGAGCTTGGTTAAGTTTTTTGTACCACCTCACTTTATTTCAAAACCATTGGAGGTATTGCTTTGAAACTGACCATACTTGTTTACCATCACGACCTTCATCAACAGACAAGAGGACATAACTCTGTCAAGGTTTTTGACAGAATTATGCCCCTTTTTGACTTAGAAAATACATTGAATATGGGTAAAATCCACTTATTGCCTTAACCCTTTGAGATATTGCTTTGAAACTTTTAATGCTATTTCACATCATTACCCCCATCTGTACGCAAGAGAAGGTAACTCTGTCAAGGATTTGTTTTAAAAATTAAGGCCTTTTATCGACTTAGAATCTTGGTTAAGTTTTTAGTACCAGTCCACTTTTTGACTGAACTGTTTGAGATATTAATTTGAAAGTTGGAATACTTGTTTACAATCATGATTCCCAAACATGTCCAGGAGAAGGTAATTCTGTCAAAGATTTTATTTGAATTATGGCCCTTAACTGTCAATGTTTTGTATTATAGGCAAGCACTAAAAAAGTCGAGCGCGCTGTCTTACGGACAGCTCTTGTTAATTACCCAGTGTGAATGAATATCACACACAGTGTCATAGAACAAATCTTGTCTAGAAATGCTTTCTAATATTCTAGATAACAAAAGGTCAGTGGTTCTACTTAGGTGCCTGCTCATACCTGAAATAATGCAATGAGGAGCACATGAGGTCTGAGGAGCACCTGACATCTTCCTCCACCTGTAAAGTTAGACAGTTTCGATAATTATGACCTTTTTAGTGTCAGTTATACCTTAAATTCAGCAATAATAGGTAAAAAAATCATGTATCAGTTTTGAGTTGGTAAGATAAAACATTGCACAATTACTGTGTTGTGGATGTTTTGATGCAGGTTTCAGGGTTTGTGTGTAATGAGATTGATATAAACTGTATAACAAGAAGTTAAATCAATTGAATTTCTTGTTTAGATATTGGCAGCATATACACTGATAAAATGTTTGTAACTTATATTACAGGAAGTTGAATATCAAGGTGTAAAATTTCCAGTTGATCTAAATAATCCATATGCTGTGTCTCAAGTACTGAATCAGGAGCCAGGCAAACTAAGGGCAAAGGATCTCAGAGATGGTACATATTATAGTGTAAACCCTTGAAGTATTCAGGGTTGTCATTAAACTTTTTCCAAGACTGTTTGTTTTAATTTTGGGGGTCATTTTTGGTTTAGTTGAGGTGGCCCAAAATGCATTTCAGACAGTCATTTTGGCCTACAATGGCCTCCAGATGACAACCCAGAGTACTCAAATGGACTTAGTTTATACATATTTATTTTAGTTTGATAGTGTTGGAAGCTATAAGCTTATTGAAACAGTCTTGAATCCATTCCAGGTTTGGTTAATCTGTTAAGTTTGATGGGATTTCTTTATCAAAGTATAGAGCCTGGTTTGACTGTATGAATGTAGTCAGGGATAACTTTGCTTTATACTGGTGACATAAACTCTGCCTTATGTAGGTGATAACAAATATTGTATGTACATGTAAATATTGGAGACTACCTATTCTGATTTACATTTTGGAAAAGAATGTAAGAAGTTGCTGTAATAATGATTTACATTTTGAAAAGAATGTAAGAAGTTGCTGTAATAATGATTTACATTTTGAAAAGAATGTAAGAAGTTGCTGTAATAATGATTTACATTTTGAAAAGAATGTAAGAAGTTGCTGTAATAATGATTTACATTTTGAAAAGAATGTAAGAAGTTGCTTTAATAATGATTTACATTTTGAAAAGAATGTAAGAAGTTGCTGTAATAATGATTTACATTTTGAAAAGAATGTAAGAAATTGCTGTAATACAAGGAAAATTTTTTCATTAAGCGGATTAGACTAAAGCCAGATTTTTTTCATACATTGCATGCAAAAGTTTGATGCCAAAATTCATCATGTACATATTTATCATCTAGCTGTATCTATATTTCTTAAAAACTTGAATTGTTCTTTTGGATAGTAAGCTATAAACTTAAAGACACACTCTTGAGTCTGTTCCTAGAACTAACCAATAATAATAAGTATTCCAGTAACTTTTTATATAGCTTCATATTTATATAACACCAAGTTGAAAATATGTTTACTGCTCATTCTTAATTTGATATGTTTATTTATTCTTTATTCCAGTTGTTGTCACTAAAGATTCTAAGCCAAAAGCTGCAACACGACAAATGAAGGTATATATAAAAATAATGTAGCTTTTCCTTAAATAGATTTCCAAATGTTCTATTTAGTGGGGCGGGAAATAAGGTCTCTGCTGTCAAAATAGTGCAAATTGTGATACAAGCATGAAACTTTCAGGAAATTATCTTTACACCATGTAGATTTCGAAAGTGAAGTGGGCCCAAAAATATCTCTGCTCATTCAAGAGTCATGGCCGCCCATTTTCAAGATGGCCGCCATATAAATTTGATGTACATAATAGCTCATTCATTCCAATTTTTTGTACAGACCTGAAACTTACACCAAAGCTTGCATATAATTTCCCCTTTTTCAAAAATTTAAATCTTCAGGCAATTTCTCTTGCATAGTTTTTCAGAATCCAAGATGGCGTCCAATATGGCTGCCAATTTTAATGAAAACTGATATATCTATTTTGTAGTATAATTTTTTTGCACAAGGTATGCGTATTTCCATATAAAATTGTGAAATATATTAGAAAAAAATCAAATTTTAGGTTAACTACATTGTTGGTCATGTTTTTAGTTTTTTGTACAAAAAAAAATCTTTAACAAAATCAAAGAAAAAGTGCCATTTTTTGCATTTTTCTCAATCATGGTTTTCTAGGTCTATGTACAAAATTCCAAAAAGTTACATAGTTTATTAAAGTGTATTTGATATTCAATCAACACTATGTTTTATTGTATAATTGTAAACAAAAACAAACAAAAATGTGAAGGTTTTATACTTATTAAAAGTGGGTGGGGTAAATTTATCAGACAATTGTAGTACAAAATAACGTTTTTTAAGAATTCTTATGCAAATATTCACTGTAAAAGTATTTTTATTGTATCAAGGTATTTTGTTTTCCTTCAGGTATAGAGGGTGTACTAAAATATCAATAAATGCAGATACAATCATATGTATACATTCAGTTATTAAATGTTTGCATGATATAAGTTGTTTCAATATTCTTAATATAATTTAATAATTGTACAGAAAGAAGAATGAATATTCATCAACGAACCATATGTTAGATAAAATCATGCCTGGACCTTAGTGAATGTGTATCATATTTATGATGTTCCTACTATTTACTGATCGAATTTTTTAGTTTTTCTATAGTGTATTGTAAGGGGTCATGATCTAAAGTTTTTTTTCTTGCACATATTGGTATTACTATTTAATTTTGATTAAGTACGTCATTTATTAATATAAATTGTAGATATGGTATCTTTTCAAAGAAACAAAATTAAGGCGATGAATACTTTATTTATACTTTTAAATGACTAGTGCGGAAGTTACAATTACAATTAGTCAATTACCTTACTTTAAGGTTCTGTGATTTAAATAAATTGGTATCAATAACCACTATGTAGTCACTATAATACACAATTAATAGTTATTACTTGGATATAAATAATTGTAGCTACCTTTTTTTCCATTGCTAGAGGATGTTGACGGCTCTAGTCAAGCTGTCTCAGACCAATGCTGGTAATTAGGTCTATAATTCTATTGTTATACTGACGATGCTAAAATATTAAGGGAGGTATCTTTTTACTAGTCCATCGTTTATTTAAACTATTTTAGATCGGAAATCATGTCCATTACTTAGGCTCTTTCAGCAATTAAAGTTAAGTTACTAGTAATTCCTAATTTTATTCCATATATAGTCATGTAAAATAATTGTGATTTTGACCCTTTATGGCCAAATTAGGTGGATATCTTCGGATGTTACTATAGCTCCCTGTTATGAATTATTTAACGAATTTTTGGTTGGGGTTTCCTCTGTGCTAGGTTTCGGAGAATTATTTTTATATTATAGTCCTTATTTGGTATATAGTTGGATGGAAGGCTTGGACGCAGGGAACTGATTTATATAAAGGCAATTCGGCTTTCACTTACAGGAGAAATCAGTGTTATATGTAGAGTGTTAGCTTGGGAAAATACGTATTTGATTGCTATATGGTGTGTTGTCATTATTATTATATACAAGAACAATAGTGATCTACAAGTATCTTAAGCAAATGTAAAAATATGAACATCGGGCTTTTTAATATCATCAGAGGGGTCTCGAATTGGTTTCCAGCAAAAAAAAGATAATAACTTGCAAGTAAAGAAGACCTCTTTAAAAGTTAATTAAAACACTTTTGGATCATTATGTACATGCTAAATAAATTTTCCAATCAATGCTGGTGCACAATGGATCTAGCTGGTTATTTTGGAGCGCACTTTGGTCTTTATTAATACACGATTATGATCATATGCTTTTAGAGATAGACCACCTGGGTTCACTAGTTTATTAGGAAACATTAAAAATCTTATGTGTGTAAAATTATACTTTGAATAAGATTTGGATAATGTAATGTATCTAACTGTGTGATTAATTAATTATGTTTGCATACTGCTCGTCTAAATGTTTTGCTGGTATCACTTTGATTATACTAGTACTCTTTATAGTTGTTTTCTTCTTAATGTATCCGTGTTGTATACTTTTTCATTAGGTTCTTCGCTTCCTAAATGTATTAAGATATATCATGGACACATGGGTCCAAATTCACATCTTAACAGAACCGTCACTAAGTTATTTATGGATCCGTATATAATTATGTGTATTAAGTCCTCTCGTGTGGAATAAAAATATTGAAAACTGTTAATGGCATGTTTATTTTAAATAGTCTCAAATCCGATATCATTATGACAAATCGATGTTTATGTATATGCTATAATTGACACTCAAATGATTTGTAGCTATTTGTCCAACAATGATCTTGTGAGTGAGCCAGGTTCTCTTACCCTCTTATTTAGAAGAAAAAATAAAGAATATTGATTATTTAGGAAGATACACTTGTTGGGTGTATCTTACTTTATTCAAAATTTTGCATTCAGGCCAGGCCATATCATTGTATATATGTTTCACAGTTACATACATTCTGTTGGCTTTTAAGCCATGTTTATATTATAAATATAAAATTGTGGAGAAGTCAAAATATGCGTTTATGGACTCTCTTTATACCTTACATTCATGTACATGTTTGCTATTTTAAGCACGTTTAGTTGATTTATTGTTCTTTATATGTCTTTACATTAACAATAAATATATGATATCAAATATATTTGAAACAAGAATTATCTTGCAACCAAATTTAATAACTGAATGTATACACAAGTTTGTATGTGCATTCTTAGTGCTCACCGCCACAAATGGCCCAAAGGAAGAAAAAAATTACTTTCATCCAAAAAAAGTACTTTTTAAAGTTGGAACTTTTGCATAAGAATTCATTAGAAAAGTAAAAAGGCAAAGAAAATAGAAATGAACTTAGCTATGTAGATTTTTCTGTGTTTTTTCTTTTACAATAATCATATAAAATTACCCCACCACTTTACAAAATATAAAACCTACATATTTAATGCTTTTCTTTACATTCTGTTAGTATAATATAACAATGATATTAAATGGAATGTCAAAATACAGTTTAAGATATTAAGTAACTTTTTTAACGTTTGTACATTACTTTAGAAAATCAAATTTGTAAAAATATGAAAAAATTTGGAATTTTTTCTTGATCTTTTTAAAAGTTTATATTTTTATTGGACAAAAACTTTTTAAATGTTTACTTTTATTGAGAATAACAGGTATAATTTGATTATCTCTGATATGTTTAAACATTTTTTTTATTCATAATAAACATAATTTGTGCAACAAATATACTTACTTAAAAATGATATAACAGTTTTGCACAAAATCGACGGCCATATTGGACGCCATCTTGGATTTGGAAGAAGTATGAAAGAGAATTTTGTGAGATTAAAATTTTTGAAAGGAGAAACTATATGCATGCTTTAGGTGTTTAGTTAAAGGTCTGTACAAAAATTGGATGAATGAGCTAGAATGTACGTCAAAATTTATATGGCGGCCATTTTTGAAATGGCGGCCATCTTGAATGAGCAGAGATATTTTCTGGGCCCACTTCACTTTTGAAATCTACATGGCTAAAGATGATTTTCTGAAAGTTTCATGCTTGTATCACAATTTGCACTATTTTTTCTCAATTTCCCGCCCACTAATTAAAGATCCTGTATGTTTTGTGATTGATACTTTTTAATGTGTGTTTGTTACCACACTTTCAAAAAAATACAATAATATGTAATAATTATTATGCAAATAAATCATTTTCAAACACGAAGAATATCGTAAATGTGTACTGCAATATCTTGTGCAATTAATGATTTAATAATAATTATATGTATTTCATTTCATATTTTGGAATTTGGTCTGTTATTGAATATTTCTATTGTGGCTCTTTTTATTTAATAATAATGTGTACGATTCCTGAAGTGATAATATCTTATAAAAATTGTATCTATTGAATAATTTATTGATATGGAACAATTATGACTCATTTATTGTTGAGACTATATCAGTATACAGTTCTATGAAAAATTATAACATGATGAGGAAAAATGATGTTTTACAGGATACAAATATTAGGATTAATGTATTGTTTTTGGTTAGTCTGTTCATATGTTGGTTGTTATCTTTGTTGAGCTTAAGAAATTAGTGTGTTAACATAAGGCCTTAATATTTATGAAGGAGCAGCGGTCAAAGTGTCTGTTAGACTCATTCTTGATTACATGTGTTTCTTATTTGGGATAATTAACTATTTTTTTTTTATAGACATATTTTCTGATAAAATTAAATTCTGTGAGAAATGATATATTTTTATAATGTAATTTATTGATTAGTCCCTACAGTATACCGGAGGGGCTTAGGTGATCATTACCTCGTACGTCTGTCTGTTGTGTCTGTCACTGTCGTACTGGTCTGTATATTATTCTGTTAGTGTCAGTGTTCAGTGGCGTCCGTTCCGGCAAACTGATCCCGCAAGATACGCAAAAGACTAACTTTTTTATGAAACTTGAATTTGGATAAGCTGGGCAATGAAGAAGAATTATGAAACGTCTTAATATATTTAATAATATCAATCATACCTATGTTAAAATTCTGGTTGCTTGCAACAAATGCGTTACTGAAAACTTATGGCAAATTTAACCGGTTTACCGGAGGGGATTTGGTTTACCTCCGTCGTCTGTCGGTTGCTGTCTGTCCTGTTGTCTGTTCGTTGTAGTCCTTTCAGTGTCATCGGGATTGTGTATGTCTTGATATTGACATATTTTTCATACTAAAATGTGCTTGTGTAGTTAACTAATAAACTTATAAGATACAAATTAACTTATTATGAATTAAAGGATTTATAATATTAAAAATTCTGCCCATAGAATCCTGGTGTAAGATTATAAAAAGAATATTATTTCACTAGGAAATCATTATTCCCAACACTTGTGATATGAAACTTTGTTTAATCCCATTTAAAAATGATAGTGTTTTTTTAGCGCGGAATTTTTGCCTCAAGATAAATTACAATGAGAATTAAGCTACTGGTTATGTGATTAGAAAATAAACACATGGACTATGACAGACTTAATCCCTGTTGGTAAGTCGGTGGAAACATATGTGTTGGCGGGGGTTGGGGTTGCGATTGGGCTGCCGTCCACAAAAATGATTCGACGAAAGCAAAGTATTAAATTTTTATGAATTGATATATGGATAGGTTTTTTTTTCTTCCTGTTGAAATTTATGGTTGCCTATGGCAACATGTCTGATAAATATTGGCAAATTTACACATGAACTGGATCCAGTGATTATCTCTCCAAAAGTCTGAAAATATTTTTGATTGAATATGGGTAGCTGCTTCCGTTCTGGGTTATGCACATCTTTTTTCTTTTATTGCCTATGTGAAATTCTGTTGCTATGGCAAATCACAATGCGGCTGATTTCGTAAGTTATTTTCTGATTAATTTTTTCAGCTTTTCATCTTTGTTCTTATTCTTACGGTGTGTTACTTCACTTTTTATAATATAAGTTGCTTTGGTCGATTCAACAGTATACGTGGCAAAGGCTTTTATGCTCTCTGCACATGAAATATGCGTATTACCCCTTGGATATAGATTTTTTAGGGGAAAATGTGTGTCTTTGTAGATAGTTCTTTGGTTTTGCCTAGAGGTATTACTTCGTAACTTCATTTTGTATGTTTTCTTTATCACTTCGACATTTATTGGAAGGTTAATACGTCTAGCAGACTTTTCCGTTAGTCCCTGAACTATATGATTTTTTGTCGGGAAATGGTATTTTCTTATTCAAACTTTTGCTTCCTGATGTGTTGTGTATTTACTTTTAATCACATCGTTGAAGTAGTCAGGTGACAGGGGTTTGTTTTATAATAATTTCTTATAAGTATGGAATTAAACATTACTGTGATATAGTTACAAAGTCCATAATGTATTATTAGTTTTGTGGATATGATTTATCAAATTTGAGACTTCATACCTATCAAGTTCATTGTATTAGAATGTCATTAATAAAGGAGTGTTTATGAATTAAGTAACTATTTTTGAGGGACCGACTAGGGGATTACTGTATATGCCCGCATCTTCAAATGCTTGTTTATGGTGGTTCTCATGGGAAAGCAATGGTTATAATTGTGTTATAGTTTATATAGACATAGGTCTTATGTTATATAGAAATATGTAAATACTTTTCCGTGTGTTAAGGAGCAAGTTGAGCATCAGGTTAGACAGATGTTTATGAGGAACGTCAGATCAGTTACAGATTGGTCGTCTTATTACTGGATTAATAATTGGGGTTTAGTGAGCGTAAATATACTCTTGGGAAATTTAAGCTGGATGATTTATATACTGATTTGTGTTTTAGTTTATGTTGTGTTAACGGGAAAATGAAGAATGATTTTACCATATGGTTTTCATTTTTTATTTAGGTCTTTTGCGAAATGTGATGTTGATACTCTCCTCGCTGGAAATTTTGTGTGCATAATGTACTGAAACCTTCATTATACCCATTGATTGCTGGCACGATAGTGAAATTAACAACGCTGCAATTGGGAGTTGACGAGTTAAAATACTCCAACTTCCGAGAAGGTTATTATGAATATATTAAAAAATTCAATTTTGTTCATTTTGATGACATTAATAGCAGTTTATTTATGAATATGATATCAGTTATGACTATTCATATGGTTATATTTATCAATTTGTTTCAATTTTTTTCCTTGAATAAGAAAGGTCATATGTTTTTGTGTGAGGAAGCTATTGCAGAAACTTAAGACTGGTTTCAATTCAGAATTTTTTTTTGCAGTGTTTCAAATAATATTTTGATTTACTTTTGTTTTTTGGCGATTTCTTTTGGATTAGAGGTATCCCTTATATAATAACAAACTCTGTACTGGAGGTAACAATGTTGGATTAGGGAGGCCCTTATACATTGTTCTATTAATGTCCGTGAGGTAACTGAAGTTGCAATATGCCCTAACGTGATGTTGTGACTAAAGGAGATTTTTTTTACTTGTAATATTTGATTCCAGTCAAAGGCAAAAAAAAAAAAAATAACAAAACAACATAAACAACAACATCGGACAGACAGATATAGTGTAAATGCGGGCGAGATTCCAGCAAGGGCCGGTTGAAGTGAGGATATACCGAATGTATTGATATATTAATGTTTATTTATTAAACGTATTCAAGTGATGAAGGACATAGGATAAATCTTCATCAGAGCTTGTCACGGTTTGAATGTCGAAACTATCCAGGGATGAGTATGTGATGTTAGACACTAGTCATCAGATGATAGATTATTTGCAAGGTGCTTCGGAAGGTAAGTTTACTTACTCCATTGATTATGTGAACATTTGTTAATGATTAAAGATTTATTTTTAGGTGTTTAGTTTGTTTTGTTCTGGGGTGTCAGAGGGTAAGCAAAAGATATTCAATTGTTTTAAAACAAGCAACTAAAAACCAGTGTGACCATTTTGTATCTTACTAGATTCACAGTACAACTCAGATTTATCTTTATTAGTTTGAAAGGTAGATTGATTCATTAGTTATACTGTTTTTTGCAGTACATATAATTTTTTTATCAGATGATGACTAAAATATAGAGTATTTATATTTGACACAAAGATGCCAGTAAAGAGGCAATTAGATCTGCTAATTTTATATATTCAATTAGATATTAAAACTCTGCATCTTTTGATACATCCGTATTAAGAACAAGGTATGGTCTAAACAAATTTGGTTCTTTAACATTTGGAATATTTTCGTTAAAATATTTGACTATCTTTAGGTTATCGGGTTTATTGCTTTTTATATAATCTGAATTAGTAATTAACGGAAAAAAGTGATTACCTGGTAGTTATGTAATGACATTTTAAGGATCATCAAAGTATATTGAATCTGTATGAGAGTTGCTTGTATCATTATAACGTTTAGTATATATGTATCGAGTTAATTATGTATTTATGGCATATTAGCGGAAAGAATGATTGGAATTATCTGATTTATTATACTACAGGATTATTTCAGAGAGTGCTGGTTTATTATTAGCCTTCAGAATATATTTGAGTTTGTGAGTGTGTTAAAAAAAATGTAGTTATAGTAATCTGACTAGAATTTATTTGAAAGGTATTATAGGTAGATATTATGAGTGATTATGAAAGATATGGTAATGTTAGGTAGCATTACATATAACAAAGAAGGTGAATTTATGATCCTGTTAATAATACTCCTACTGTCTGTCTTATCGTATAATACTGAAAATAATATATAAAACATAATGGCGCTGTGAAATAGACTATAATTATCGTATTATAAATTGAATATCTATATAAAATATTACATACAATTAAGATGTATAATAACTGGATAACTTATTAATTTATGATAGTTAGATTGTTTCAGACCAAAGTGTAGGTCAATTTGACAATTGATCATCTCGGTGTTATATGCTACTAGAGAATAAGGCTCGTAAGTCTTGTCACGGGAAGTTCTTTAAGAGTGATTATATTTAGGCTTGGTATCTGACTTTGAATTTATTAAAAAAATAGGTTTAATGATTGAAATTATAACTTAAGAGTGATATATAGTGTCTAAGAAAAAAATGCCAGGGGGCAACATGAGGTTTTCAATCCAACACAGAAAAAGCTGAGTAAAAAATTGCAAGAAAAAATGAACAAATAATAACACTGATGATCGATGATGAACGTAAAACCCAAATCAATACAAATAGATTTGTTGCAATACAGTGGTCCATTTGAGTTTGGTCTTGTTCAATGTTTGCAGTATGATGTATAAGAATTTATAAGATATATATTAAAGTTTATTATCAAGTTAATAAGATTTTTATTTTCTAGAGGAGTTTTATCTTGGCCACGTGACAAATAGGATAGACATTATCGTTAGATAAGTATACATGTCTCAAGACAAAAAAGGAAATTAATCAAATACTATAGCAAAGCCATTTAATGTGATGTGGTAATATAACATATTGAGCTAAAGAATAGTATTAATTACATAAACCTACTTTCTATGATGAAATACATGTATAATAGATAATTTGCTCTTGATTAGAAAAATATTAATTAAGCGGTATACATATCGATGAGTGGTATACCGATAGGTATAAGAATATCAATGTAACTGTCAAGATATGAATTAAATTAGCTGTAAATACTGCGAGTTATTATGAGGTCAGATGTATGTGACGTATTGGTTGCTCAATTCTTTAATGATGTCTTAAGCAATTATAATTACTTGCGAATTCTGATTTTTTAAAGTATTTTATTTTTATTTTTTCCATTCTAATTGTGTGCAAACAGGATTTTACATATATAAGAATCATGTAAGTAAAATGAAAGAGAAGGAACTCTCATGGGATTATTCATGATATCTGATAAGTAAATTCAATCTCGCTAGATTTTGTCGTTTCTGGTTCAAAGATGTTGATTTCTGGTTTCTATGTTTGGATTCATTTTTCTTAGTTTTATATACTAGCGATTCTTGTGGATATAATATCTTAAGTTCTACCTACACATAAATGCCTATTATGATTAAATATAAGGAATACTGTTTTTATGGTTATGAATCCTGTATTGTCAGGTGTGTGTTAGTTATATTTTTTTTATTCGATATTCGATTGTGTCTTGTATGATAAGGATCTTGAGCGTTTGAAAGTTTCATACTCATTCCCATGGGTATTATATAATCTATTTTTTTATACAGGTACTCACATATGCGTTGAGTGTGTTCATGTATTGCACCGTATGTTTTATTTGTTATTATTGCTGTTTATGAGAGATTTTTTTTTGTTTCAAGTTGTGTTTTGGCGCCACTCTTCTTGTTTATTTGATAGAGCGAGGGGGATTGATTGCAGAGCTTTTGCATCTATTATTGTTAGATGTTGCTTTCAAAGAGCTCAATATTTTTTATTTCCATTCTCCTTCGACCTCAATTTAATTTATGTAGATATAAATTACGTTTTGATGTTGTTGTGGTTCCTTGATGGACCCTATATTGTTATCTTTTATAGTTGACGTACAATATGCTTTATATATCTTGGCAGGAGCTCTCTGTTATATGCATTGGGGTTTGGGAACCTCCAGTATTTGTCTGATTGGATGTTATGAACTGTATTGTTTCCATAGTTTATAGTCAAAATATTCCCAATTTTTCTGCTTTACTATATAAAATTATAGTATATAATCTATCGTAAATAATTCACGAAATTTACTTAGAAAATAATCCTTCTGTTTATTATATATCACGCTATGTAACTTTTAATAGTAGTTAGTAGACATTGACAGATAAGTCTAGAGCTTTTAAAAGCAGAGCTTTATCTTCATGTGCAGTTGGAAGTGACCTTTCAAGTAAGTGGTGGACGTATTATTTAGAAAGGCTGGTATGTGCCTTTTAGGAAGAGCACTCTGTTCTTTTTGTTGGTCTTTCTGTAATTTAATTGTTTATAGTTATATATATCTATGATATACTATATTTGTGGAATATTCTCTTTATATTTTGCCCTAATGGTGTTATTATATTGAATTTCCCGTGATAAGTTACTCGATATATTTTGAATGTATAAAACTTGAGCGTGGATGAGTGTTCTAATTAATATGCCATTTGGCATAGATCAGAAGGACTAAGTACGAGTGTAATGGACTTCTTGTTAGTCATTGTAACTAGTTCGAACTAGATTATTGCTTTCAATGTTTTGTGATTTTTTTGTGACTATTTGTTTAATTTAGAGTTGAATCTCTCCTGTCTAGTATATGGCCACAAAGTGTGCAGTCATGCTTATATATATGTGAAAAGACTTTTCTTTATGATCTTCCCTGTTGTTACCATAATCATACAACCTTTATGTATGAATTTTTATAGATTTTTATTGCAAATACTGTAGGGGATTAGTCATTCTAAAGTACTTCCTATCCTTCACCGTGCATGTGAGGGTAAGGGTGTGATGAGAAGACTATTTGTAGTGATTAGTGATGATGATATTTCGGGTAGTGTAATTTCATTCTTTGATCGTGAATATCATTGCGTATTAACAGTGTTAAAGCGGCGTTATGTTTAGGCGTTTCGGGCTATAGTTCTGTCAATTGAAAAGATGTCTATTTTTAACAGTTTACCATTCTTTTTTTTAGTATGTGTAAATTTGAATTATATTTTGTGTAGATATTCATGATATCTGAAATTTATGTGTTACTTGTTGAATAAACGCAATTTGATGTCGCGTCAGGTCTTATTAATATTACTTTTATTATATTCATCCGTTCTATAATTAGTATTATACTACACTCGTTCATTCTCGATGTGTTCTTAATTCTGAATTTAAAGCTTTTTGTTGTGAAGACTTTATATTTCTTTTTTGTTTTTATAGTCTTATTTACACTTGTCAATGAGTTTGTATAGACATTGCTGACATAAAGATTTTTTCTTTAGCTATATTGTTTTATAATACTATTTTTTGTTTTTCTATATTTGATTCTCTCAAAAACTAGGGGAATATATAGATTTAGTATTTATTAGACCATCACTTATATCAGTTTATGAAAATAACATCACTTTACCATTGGTTTAGATTATGCAGCATAGTTAAAGCTTGATGGATTGGTGTTTTTGCTCTGTTGTTCGCTTATGTTGTCTTTTTCGATAGTATTTGAAGGGTTGTACATGTCTCTTTTTCAATTCTACTGTGTCATTTTTAACTAACGGAGATGGCTTTTACCTCAGAACAAATGATTGATTCGCATTTGCTAACACTATACAGTTAACTTTCTTCATGGCTGATATTAACCTTAATATTGACAAAGCTGTTTTGGTTTTCTTGCATGAAAAACAGTTTCATAACAATTACTATACATAATTTACTTCAATAAAATGCTAAAGATATTGTTAATATGCAATTGCTATATTTCTAATTGATTAGGAACTTAAATTGTGATTTATTTCTTTAATATTGCTTTTCCAAATAGCTTTAGTAATATTTTTATATTTTAATAGATAATATTTACTTATATTCCTGAAAACACGTGGGCAATATACTTAAGTAGGCTTTTTTCCATGAAGGTTCCAAAATTAATGTATATTCTTCTGCTTGTTCTGTTATTTTATTACATTATTTTGTTGATTTTACGTTCTTTGTACAAAGGACAATTACGATTGTAGGACCACTAAATGTTGTTGTTTTTTTGACAACCTTGGATTGTCGCGTCTACCCAACAGTTTTTTTGTGAAACTCACAGTCCATACAGTGAAGTAAGGATATAAATCAGTAAATCAATTTAAAGTGAACAAGACTAAGAATTTTATAGTAAGAAGAATTTTCATATTTTTTAATGATTGGTATAATATGGTAACTAGAACTTTACGTGTGCTGTACAATTCAAATTGTTCAATCTAATAGTGATTAAGTAGATCTTTGGGCTTACTTCGATGACTTTTTCTAAACATCTATTTAGTTTCAATATACTTATATTTAAGTATAGACACGGGCTGTCTCCAATTCATACTTCTATTATGCGCTTTAATGACTTAAACCAAAAGATTTTCCATAAAACTAGGCTAAATCTTTTTATGAATGTATATCAATGTGTTATATTTTATTATTTTTCTAAAGCTGAGAAAAAGAGAAATGCAGAAGAGGAGATAGGAAGGATTTAGGATTACCAAGAATGTGATACGTGCTGATGAATAAACAAATCAGTTCCCCACTATGCCCTCAAATGCAAAGATTTGGGGGGGGAAAAAAAACCCCCCCAAATTGGGGGGGGGCCCAGACGCTCTCGGGGTCTGTTCATTCAAAGCCTACAGAGGTTGTTGTTTGAAAAGGAAAGTGCCTTATTTCGGTTTAAAAGTAAGAATCAACTTTTGTCCTTTGTCTTCTTGTTATTGCCGTATCTTTCTGTTTTTATTGATTATTAAAAATTGTTGTATCTTTAAATTATTTATATTATCAAAAAACTTTGTCTGAGATCTACAATTGTATGATCACTGGTCAGGATGTTTGTTAGAAGAAATATTAAAATCTATTAACTACTCATTTTTGATGTTTTGTCAGACAGTACAGATATTATGCCAATGCTGATATTGCCTAGATAGGATTTCTCTTTATACTTTGTAGCATAGGTATTACTTAAGTCAAAAGAGTTCAAATGTATTCCATCTTTATTTCATGGTTCCTCAGCAGTACGCAATTAAAATGGATACACAGCTTATAATACCCAGGAAGCCTGTAGCGGTTATGTGCCAGTCATCAGGTCAAAACCACTGAGAACTGGAGCAGAGGTTTGTCTCCCCTGTCTAGATCTCATATATTAACATTTGTCTCCCTTTTTTGCATTTTTTTTATAAAAGCTTAAATTCAGATACATTGCTTCAAATTCTACTTGAGACTCTCTATGATTTAATATGTTGAAGGCATTTTGTCACAAGAAAGCTGTAAATTTTCATTGACAGCTGGCGTTCTTATTATTTACAAAGCCATCCAAGTAAGTATGATTTTAGTTAAATGATTTTTTCATTTCATATTGTGTCTCTTTTTTCTCAGTGATTTTACTATGACGAAGTATATTTATGCCATGAATATTTAAAATTTTTTGTGAGGAATGTTGCTGTTTTTATTGAGATGAATTATATATTAGTTATTTATTTATTGACTATAAACATTTTATTAATTGTAACAGGATGAGTTATTACTTTACACCACCAGGTTCCCATGGAGGAGAATCTTCTTTTAATGTTACTAGGAACAGGTCTAGGCATTGCTGGTACAGTGGGGAGTACTTAGACTGTAGCACCAAGAAGCCAGCCCGTATTTTCTCCTGTACCCTCCAGGCACTCTTTAGCAATGGAATATCCACCACTTCATGTATTTGTAAGTTATGATAGAATTATTTATAATTGTCTTAAGTGATAAAGATTTGCATAAAATTATGTGTTATTGTTTGAACTTTTTGTTCCAGAATTTTATTTTAATTGCTGTGTAAGGGCTGTTACTTATGGTGGCACAAAAGTGACATTTTGTGCATTTTTATTTATCTTGTGCTTACAAGTTAAGGAGTTGTATGGGATACTATGTTGTGGCCATGAGCTACTATGTTGTATAAGATACTATATGGGATTACTTTGTTATAGTATGACTTAGAAACTCTTGGCCACAACATAGTATCTTATGCGCACGAGATAAATAAAAACACACACACATCACTGTGCCACCATAGTAATAGGTGTGTGCTGTTTATTGTTCTGTTTTACCTGTTCACTGTTGTCTGGTGTGGTATTCAGGGTATTTAATTGAAACTTGTTCAACTTTTCACATGTACTTGTCTCTTTACTTACAGCGATTCTTGGCCTAGTATTGTATTAATGCAGTTAATTTGTTCTGCTGCTATGATAGAAGTTATTTTTATCTTTCTTCAAGAGTACAAGGACAATACAAATGGTACATTTTGTAGTAGATAATAATTGCATTTTTTTTTTTACAGCTAATATTTATTTATTATAGATCCGACATGGTTTACAAGTGTTTCAGCTCCGTACCTTTGCTGGGACGAGTGCCGATTTTAACTTGTTGTCCTTCTACCACGGTATTACAGGAGGCCACAGTTCAAATTGCCGCTGGCACAAGAGGAGTATATGGATAGGGGGTGTAATGTCTTTTTCCTTGCATGATTTTCCTTTACCGTTCTTCTGTATAACATCTTTTAGGGTCTTACCTTTGGTTATCATCTTTTGTGTTTTCACATGCAGTTCACATTAGTTGTACCTCTTTTATTTGTTTTATGTCACATTTTTTATCCTGAAATTGTTAAAGGTTTATCGTTTATAGATTTGAATATGAAGTTAAAGATAATTGGTTTTATATCTATATCTTTTTAATCCTATTGAAGGATATCAGTGATACACGGGGAAAAATTGTCTTCAGATGCCGCGTTTAAAGGTGTAAATCAAGGTCTATATGGTGCGAGCCAACTATTTCTCATCTACTCTCTTACTTTTGAAGGGTTTGAGGTGTATTCATAAAATTTTGGTTTAAATGTTGATCTCTTTAAAGTCAACTTGCAAAATCTTCTGTGCAGGGTTGTTTTATTGTCGTTTATCTAACAGTGAGTGTTTAAACCATTTTTCAATATCTAACTTGTGAACCGTATGAAAGATGTCCATGATACTTAGTCAAATGTTAGTCTCATTGTATGATATGCATTTCAGACACCCAACTATAGGACACTCATTCTTAAAGATCATCTGTTGTGCATTATTGTTTTAACATGTATGTCTTATTTTTATTACAGGATGTTGTAAGGGGAATAATGACATGGAAAGAAATTCCATCACAGGGTCTTACCTCCCTTAGTAACACACCTACACTAGACAAAATGTCTGGGGTCCCAAGATGGTATGTACATATAACTTGCATTTGTTTCTCATTTTTAACCAGGTTTCAATTTTTGAAAATCCTGGTTATTAGATTGGGGTATGGCGGGCGGATGGGCGGGCGTCAAACGAAATTGTGTCCGCTCTGTAACTCTTCAACCTTTGAAGAATTTTGATGAAACTTCAGACAAATGTTTACCATATCAAGATGACGTGCAGAACGCATGTTCCGCATGGCTGGCTCCAAGGTCAAGGTCACAGTGACATTAACATTGAAAAATCCTGTCTGCTCTGTAACTCTTCAACCCTTTGAAGAATTTTGATGAAACTTCAGACAAATGTTTACCACATCAAGATGACGTGCAGAACGCATGTTCCGCATGGCTGGCTCCAAGGTCAAGGTCACAGTGACATTAACATTGAAAATCCTGTTTACATGATTTTAACTTCGGGCGTCAAACGAAATTGTGTCCGCTCTGTAACTCTTCAACCCTTTGAAGAATTTTGATGAAACTTCAGACAAATGTTTACCACATCAAGATGACGTGCAGAACGCATGTTCCGCATGGCTGGCTCCAAGGTCAAGGTCACAGTGACATTAACATTGAAAATCCTGTCCGCCCTCTGTAACTCTTCAACCTTTGAAGAATTTTGATGAAACTTCAGACAAATGTTTACCACATCAAAAGATGACGTGCAGAACGCATGTTCCGCATGGCTGGCTCCAAGGTCAAGGTCACAGTGACATTAACATTGAAAATCCTGTTTACATGATTTTAACTTGATTTGGCAGTCAAAGGTCATATCATCTTTGGAGGTAATTTAAAAAAGATATGATAATATTATTTCATGTCTACTTTGTAACTTGTTTTTCATTATACAGAATTATCAATATAATTATAGTGAACAAATTCTTTCTGTGCTGAACTCGTCCTACATTTCTCAACGGATTTTGTTCAAACTTTCACAGAAGCTTTGTCATCAAGCACCCTGGCTCATTATTGTCGGGGTTTTGTGATTGGATAGTTTTTGACCTAATTATGGCCCTTTGTTTTTTTCCTTATACATAATATTATAGTGAACACTTCTTCAGTGGCAATTCCTCCTACATTATTCATGTTTTACATTGCACATAGTTACATTGTTTGTTGCTTGTATTTGTATTTCAAATACAACATATTTATCTACAATGGTGATAATTGAAAACCTGGTTTCATGGCATTGCCATGTTTCTTGTTCAGAGAATTTGATTTTGTTATTTTTTTTAATTTCAGTGTTTTATTTAGATTTTTTCATGAATTGGAAATATAAGTACTAGTAAGAAATATTTGCTCTTTCTAAGATGACCAGGCTATATAAAATGTATATGGAATTTCTAGTCTTAAGTTGTCTGTTTTATATACAGGGATGATCCCTTTGGTGAGGAGTTGTTACCTCAAGATGTTCCTGCACTTCTTGATAGCCTCCCAGAAGATGATGGTGACAATATTGTTGACGAGTAAGTGTTTTATACTGGGCCTTGAATACTTTTTTTTTAAAGATATAAAATGCCCATACTTTAATGAAATATGTTATTTTGACAAATTAATTTGAATGGATGATTTTGAAATCTTCTATGAACATGATAAGATGAGATGAAATGGCATCAATCATATTAATGTTAAAGTTATGAAATTATGAAAGTTAACATGACAAACATGCATATCTGTTGAGCTGTACGATAATGGAATTTAAGTGTAGTCAGACTGCATAAAAATTGAAGGCAAAACTGTCTCTTTGCAAGGGACACAGCTCTTTTACAAACTTTGGATGTGATATATTTTTATTCATTTTCATTACCGTACATACTCTGTTATAATATTATGATGCATTTACCACTAGTCACAAGAAATGCTGTAAAATGTGATATTAATTTCATTTATTACAGTGAGGAGGAGGATGGTAGAAGCACATCACGTATGTCTGTGGCCTTGACCCCTGACATGGTCAATGCTCAATTTCAGATGATTGACCCCTCAACACCAGCAGACGAGAAGGTCCAGGTGTAAGTACAACATTCTTATCCTGATTTAATATACCAGGTCTTGTGTATGTCCTATCGTTGGAATATTTACAAATATGTACAAAATTGACGTCTATATGAATGATATGGGTAATTATAATGATTCTATTTACTTGCTGTACAATTATGTTAATCACATACACCATACAGGTTTGCATTTAGTTAAGCTGAATAAACTGCAAAGAGTTCTGTTAATTACAGATAATAGAATAAATTTATAAAAGTCATTGATAAGGAGTATTTTTTTGCAATTTTTTTTATGGTTTTTTACACTTTTTAAACATTTCTTGTCATGATTGGGTGGTTGGTCCACTCATAACCTGATTTCCAGCTGTTCTCTGCAAATTAAATTATCCCACATGAATGAGTGGAGAGAAACAAATAACCATTGAGACTCAATATTTGAGATCAAATATCATGGTCAAATTTTGCCTTGGCCATGGTTCAAACCAGCGACCCTGGATTACAAATTTAATGCTCTCTTTGTTAAGCTATGCAGGCAGATTTATGTAATATTTGTCATTTCAGGGATGCTTTCCCACATGGAAACAAAATGCCAGCTTCAAACATTCCAGTATCATCATATGGTCCAGTACCTAGGTATTTATATCTTATACGTATAGTTACCACTAGATTATTGAAGGACATTGTTTTGTTTCCAAACTTCATTGAATAATCCAAGAAACTTATTGCATTTTCATCAGATATATTAATATTACTAAAATTTTACACATACTTATATTTAATTAGTAAATACCAATCACTATGCTTTAGGTGGATACTGTTGCTTATAAACCTTTTAATACTAATTTTGTTAATATTTCATTTTTAAAACACATACTTTAGCAGTACAGTTCTTGTTAAATTATCATAGTTGAGATGATATCATAATATTGATGTTTTAAATTTTCAGGGAGAAAAGGGAAGAAGAGCTAGAATATTTTATGACAAAGAAATACAATCGTCTAGGAGCCAAGATACAGTCTAGAATCAACACCCTTAACACACTGTCCACTGATTCTAAACTTGTGCTTAAATAAATAAACATTTGTTAAGTTTGTTATCATTGACTTTAGAGCAGAAGTGAAATTGTGCTGTTGTTAAAATGTTAATGGAAAAAATAATAAAGAATTTACTATAGAATTATGTTACTGAAAAGATTTGTTGAAATATTTCTTGTTAACGACAATTCTGTTCTTCTTGTGCATTTATCCTTCCCTTTCAAAAGTTAGGCTTTAAGTTTATTGTACAAAAAAGATTTTAAAAAATTAAGCCAAATAAAACCAGTCTAAAACTCCTAGTATTTGAATGGCTGATTCAAAATTGTTATTTCAAATTGCCCAATTGTAGACTTTAGTTAGTAAACTGGTTTTAAATTTGACTTTGTGAATCAATTAGTTAAAAGGCAAAAACTAACAACTATGTGTTTATATGGTCTGGTCTTGAGAACTAGAGTTTTATGTATAACTGAAAGGTCAATGTTTTTGTTAAATCATAAATGTAACTACAGTTTTAAGATGGTGTAAATGCACTAAAATTCATAGCAACTTGTTAAATTTTTAGCACTTTAAGGGGTACTAGGCAAAATGATTCTTACTTGAGCCAATGTTAATTTCCAACCCTTTACCTTGTTCAATATTTTATGAACCAATTCTGAATGTAAGTTTTTTTTTTTTATGTGAAAACCTTCATATTTTTTTATTTCCTTTTGGTAAGTTATTTTGAACAATATGACTAATCAAATAAATGTTTCTGCATGATTGAAAAATTAAGATTAGATAACTGAAAACTATTACTGTAATATGTAATGTACTGCTGAAAGTGAAGTTTGCAAATACTTTACATCTATAGTGATTTATATTTTTGTTTACAGAATATTTCATAAACTGTGATATATAAATATTTATTTGAATGTAAAAAAAACAAACTGCTGTTGTCTATTTTTTGTGAGTGTTACATTTGTATTAAATGATATACATAATAAAACTGCATGGTGGTTTTTTAATTATGTCATGAATAATGACCTTACTTTCTTCTACTTAGGAAGCTGAACTTAGGAAGCTGTTAAGCTACATGTACATTTTGAAATAATTGAATTTACTCCATGACTAAGTGATTAAGGTTATCTGACATTGGGCCCCACCACCACAGGGGGTTTCTCACCAGATACTTTGGATGACACTATCCGTCTAGGCTAAATGGCTGGAAAGTCCTCATGACTTTCATGGTGTCCATGTGTCTTAGAAACCGACAATAATGAAAGATAATCAACAAAAGTAAGATGAACAACATAATGAAAATATGACACCCCTCCGTGTTTGAATATTATGATATAACCATCATTCAAATTACCAATTTTTGTGGTAAACACGAGGTGAAGGAAATCACCAATACTCTAATGATAACACTCAAGACTGGGTTGTATGTTTATCATGCCCTCTCAATAATGTATGTGGAGTAGCTATGAATCCTGCATGATAAAATATCCAACAATAATTCAGATAAAAAATAAAACTGCTTGAAATGTATAGAATGTTATTCGAAATACAAAGACACTAATTACACTAGTTTGTATGTAAAGAAAATACTTTCTAATTTATATTTTTTATTAAATTTTGTTTCTGGCAATCCACTGATACATGTATTTTGTTTTGACCTCATTCTTGACAAAGAAATTAGAAAGGTAGATTAAATTTGACTGCCTTGTAAAAGTGGCTGTAGTGATATGAACAAATTCAAGTTAGCAAGTCACAAGCAGCAAAGGAGATACTCAATTTTTAACTATGGTCACCCATTAGAAAGTCACATTAAAGTTACACCAAAAACCCGACCAAAGATTTCACAGGAGATGAGCATCGTTTATGTAAGATAATGATGGACAGTCTTTATAACAAAAGTGCACCGTGAAGCTATAACAGTAAAAGTTTGTTTGTACTGGGGGATAAGCTTGGAAAAACCCACATTTGTCGAGTCCTGGATAACATCTATTTGACAGTTAGGGATCTATGCATAACATCTCAACTTGATATTTAGCTGTAAATAATTAATGAAAAGACAAATATTTCATTTCTGTTTAGCATTTTATTATTATAATAAATTCATAGCAAATTTTATATAATTTAAACTTGTGAATCATAAAAGTTTTATTTATTTGGCATACCTGTACAATAAATGTATGTACATAACATGTTATTCAAACATTCCAGTCAAACTACATTCATACATGACACATACTACTATTCAATCATCAGACGCAAACAAAAACACTTAATTTAAGCTAATCAGGTGTTATCAATAGTTAACTGTACTTATCACATCTTAGGTAAATTTATTTTTAAAGGAGGGAATGCAAGACAAATATCACTGCCATTTGTACACATTTGTGGACGTTTTAAAATTTAATCATGTTGAATTCTGCTAAAGCCAGTGCTATGGGCCATGGATGGTAGCTTACACTTAACACTTCCATCTATGAAAAGGCTCAATCAAACTGAGCCTGCAGCATTTACAATTTTGCCCTTTTGAGCATTTTTATTGGATTCTACTATTTTCTTCTGTAAGACTTTCATTAATCATTTTTTATTTGAGCTGAGAGTTAAGAAAGTCTTTAAAAGAGAACAGTGCTAATTGTTTGTTTGTTTGTTTGTTTGTTTCATTTTACGCCTTTTCCAACAGTATTTCAGTCATATAGGCGGGTAGTTTCCTAACCATAGTCCATGGAGAGTTACACCAGTACTTGACTACCTTCCTCCGCACTAAACTACCAAAGCATCTCCCGGGGATCGAACCCACACCAGAGAGGTAACTGGATTAGAAGTCATCTACTCTAACCCCTCGACCACGGAGGCGGATAACAGTGCTGATAATGCTAATGAAATAATTCTCAAATAATTGTCTGAATTTTAACTTTAAAAGGTGATCTTGAACCGGCAAGGAGGCAGTGTGGCTTTTGCACAGTGAACATTTGAATTAAGTTTGAATGATATTGTTGAAGTGCAGGATTTATATATTCGACATTGGGGAGACTATCTGACTAATGAAAAAAACATAACCTCAGTTTTAGTGATTTACAATTAATAAGAGAGATGAAAGTTCTACTGGCTAACTTACAAATGATCAACAAACACAATCAAATCAAGCATCAATTTCTCTTGTTTGAAAGTTACAGCATAAAGTGTTCAATTCAATATATCACAGTTATTTGCTAGCACTTCACTTTGACTACATCAATATACATGTATATATAGCATTTTATAACATATTTACAAATCTGTGCTATACAAAATATGTAAATGAATCATTGAAGTATATCATATATTTAATATTCATGACGATTGTAACAAATAAAATTCACAATAAACACTTTAACACTACTCTAATCCTGAATAAATGCATATCTATAAATAAACTGTGGAGTATTTCTTTCTGGAGGGTACTTCATGTAAACCATGTGAAAAAGAACATGTTAACACCTAAGTGTAGTAATGGGTTAGCTCCTAATGAATTATACAAGGAGTTAACCTGTTACTGCACTAAGGTGACCCTGTATAACAAAATAAAGCAGTAAAATCATTAAAGTTTAGCACTATGCACAACAATTATGACACAGAGACAAACCGCTTTTTGTTAGTATCAGTATGAATTTTGCAATCATAAATATTTTCAAAGGCAGGAAAAATATAGACTTCATAAACAATAAATCGTTCCCAGTAAATAACATTGAAATTATGATTTATAAAAAGACTAGTTTTTAAAATAGACCAAAATAAGGCATAATTTTCCTATCTGGAACTCCGAAGCATACAACTTTCTTAACAGCATTTAACCCTTTACTCAAAATGATAATAATTAATCTCATCATTTGAGGTTTTAGATAATAAATTATCAACATAGCAGAAAAACATAAAAATTCCAACTTAACCCTGCAAAAATTGTGCAATGCCATTACTTTTGTTTGGAACCAGCAAATTTGCAAGAACTTGAAAGATAAAACTAAAAAAAAAATCTTCAAATTGAAACAAAAAAAGCATATAAATTAGGATAGTTACAATACACTCCTGTATTCAGTGAACGATGTAAAGAACCATATATTTATGAATATAGGTATTTAAATATAGTAATTTGATTACATTTAAATTTCCATAGCAAGAAAAACATTTTAAACTTTTATTTCCACTTAATTTCCATTGGTCCATTCAATATTTTTCCCCATCCCAATTTACAGTCTATTCTATGCAGTATAATACAAAGGTAAACAACAGAAGAGAAATGTAAAAAATTAAAAAAACAACAAATATTTAATGCCGATTGGTTGCCACTGTGGTTATTCTAAAGAAACTTTGATGTGAGATCAGTTTTAAACATTAGATTTTCGTTTTGGCAGCTTTTCTCAAAATAGTCCTGCAAAAAAATTCCCGCTACCAAATGTCAATCGATGAATCAGCAAAATACATGTCATATGAATGAAAATATTTTTGTTTTTAAAGAATATAAGGTAAAACATAAGCTGTAAATAAAAAATATCACAATCTGCATATCAAGCATATAAGCTAAAATCATTAACTGCAGCAGTTGACATTTACCCAATGACCAGCAGAAATCATTGAATTTCCCCGCAGACTTGCATTTCAAGAAATGACCATTTCTTAATTTCAGTGATTAATTACATTCAAGAATTTGTGATTTGTAAATAAGCAAAACATGTATAATATTTGAAAATGAAGTATTTGATTATTTTCTGAGAGCAGATAATGTTGTTTTGTTTTTTTTCATAAATAAAATTACTATTCAAATTGGTCACCATGTATAAGGACTAGTATTTGTTATCCCGTGTGTTATTACAGCTCTTATTTAACTGCAAACATTGCGTTAAAAAATACAAAAAAAAAGGATTTATTGTACAAGCATACATAAACAGTTCTAACAAGGATATATCTATGAATATACCATATTTTCACTTCTCAGCTTTGGATTATGGCAACTTTAAATTTAACTTAGGGTAAGTAACAACTCTCATTTTTTGTTTTTAAAAAGAAAAAGCATGCACACAAAGAAAATTTCACTAAGGTGATTTGACTGGAAATAATTTTTTTGACATTTGTGTACCATTTGATATGGGTCTAGACCAAACTATTAAATCATTCACTCCAGAATAATCATTTTTATTGTACAAAATTACTTAAACACAAATAATGTTTAAATGTTTTTAACTCAATTCAGGATAAGAGACACGCTAAAACTGATTTACTGACTTTCAATTGAATTCTGAGAGTATTTTTTTTATCTTTAAGATATCTTTTATTTATATCTTTTACATTTTTTTTTTCCATTTTAAATGCCCCAGTTGTTCTATATAAGAATTTTAAATTTTATGTTCGTACCCTGGTAGGCTTAAGACCTCAGTAGAGATCCTTTTATATATGAGCCGTGTCATGACAAACCAACATAATGCGTTTGCGACCAGCATGGATCCAGACCAGCCTGCGCATCCGCGCAGTCTGATCAGGATCCATGCTGTTCGCTATCAGTTTCTCTACTTGTAATAGAATTGGTAAGCGAACAGCATGGATCCAGACAAGACTGCGCAGATGCGCAGGCTGGTCTGGATCCATGCTGGTCGCAAACCCATTATGTTGGTTTTGTCATGACGCGGCTCATATTTAGATGAACTTTATCATTACTGTATAAGTAATAAATTGAAGTTTCAAGCTGAGGTCACTACATCAAAATGTAATATCTCAAAAACAATTTACAACAATACATAAAATTAATAACAAATGATCAATACATAACTTCATGAGAAAATATTTTACAACAAAAAAAAAAAAAAAAAATTTAGACATTATATTATACAATTAACTTCACAATCAATTATATCATAATATGAGTATTTTACACAACTTTTTTCTATTTTTTTGTCCAAGAAAAACAATTTTTCAAACAATTTTTACATGGACATCATGACCTGCACTCTAAACATATGTGTCTTTAATGCTGACAAACAGATTCCAGTATATATTTTTAGAGATCAGACTTTTTTGGCTGACAATTGCCAATGGCAGTCTGAAAAACTAAGAAAAACAGGAGGGCCATGATGGCCCTGAGTCGCTCACCAGACACAACTGCTTTTCAGTGTTGGAATGTCAATATATTCTAATATTAAATTTGAGCATAGAATATGTTTAAACAATAATTTGAAGAAATGCCATGATCTGGGGTATTTAAGCTTTAGCTTAAACGGGGCTAATCAAATTAATATGAGCAAACTTGATAAAAGACTACTTAAGAATGCTACAAAGTTTGGTGATCATCTATCAATTATTTCAGTAGGAAATGATGTTCTAAGGTTTTTTCTATTTTTAGCTTTATTGGCCCCTAAAGAGGGCTAATCAAATTAATATGAGCAAACTTGATAAAAGATTACCCAAGAATGCTACAGACAAAGTTTGGTGATCATCCATCAATTGGTTCTGAAGTAGAAGATGTTTTAAGGTTTTTCTTTTTTTAGCTTTAGCGGCCTCTGAAAGGGGCAAATCAAATTAATATGAGCAAACTTGATAAAAGAGTACCCAAGAATGCTACAGACAAAGTTTGGTGATCATCCATCAATTGGTTCTGAAGTAGAAGATGTTTAAAGGTTTTTCATTTTTTAGCTTTAGCGGCCTCTAAAAGGGGCGAATCAAATTAATATGAGCAAACTTGATAAAAAATTACCCAAAAATGCTACAGAAAAAGTTTGGTGATCATCTTTTAATTAGTTCTGTAGGAAAAGATGTTTAAACGTATTTCTATTTTTAATTTTAGCAGCCCCTAAAAGGGGCTTATCAAATTAATATGAGCAAACTTAATAAAAGACTACCCAATAATGATACAGATCATCAATCAATTAGTTCTGTAGCAATAGACGTTTAAATGTATATCAATTTTTTATTTTAGCGGCCCCTAAAAGGGGCCAATCAAAATAATATGAGCAAACTTGATAAAAGACTACCCAAGAATGCTACAGACAAAGATTGGTGATCATCCATCAATTAGTTTTCTAGAAATAGACATTTAAAGGTTTTTCTATTTTTAGCTTTTGCGGCCCCTAAAAGGGGCCAATCAAAATAATAGTAGCAAACTTGATAAGACTACCTAAGAATGCTACAGACAAAGTTTGGTGATCATCCATTAATTAGTTCTCTAGAAATAGACATTTAGAAGTATTTCTATTTTTAGCTTTTGCGGCCCCTAAAAGGGGCCAATCAAATTAATATGAGCAAACTTGATAAAACACTACCCGAGAATGCTACTGACAAAGTTTGGAGATCATCCATCAATTAGTTCTGTAGGAGAAGATGTTTAAAGGTTTTTCTATTTTTAGCCCTAGAGACCCCTAAAATGGGCCAATCAAAATAATAGTAGCAAACTTGATAAAAGACTACCTAAGAATGATACAGACAAAGTTTGGTGATCATCCATCAATTAGTTCTCTAGAAATAGACATTTAACAGTATTTCTATTTTTAGCTTTAGAGGCCCCTAAAAGGGGCCAATCGAATTAATATGAGCAAACTTGATAAAACACTACCCAAGAATGCTACAGACAAAGTTTGGTGATCATCCATCAATTAGTTCTGTAGGAGAAGATGTTTAAAGGTTTTTCTATTTTAGCCCTAGAGACCCCTAAAAGGGGCCAATCAAAATAACATTAGCAAACTTGATAAAAGACTATCTAAGAATGCTACAGACAAAGTTTGGTGATCATCCATCAATTAGTTCTGTAGAAGAAGATGTTTAAAGGTTTTTCTATTTTTTGCTCTGCTGAACCCTAAAAGGGGCCAATTGGAATGACATGAGCAAATTCAATTGTGACTGTCACAAGGATGCTACAGACCAAATTTGAAGTAAATCTGCCCAGTAGTTTCAGAGAAGAAGACGATTGTCGACGCATGACGACGGAGCATCCCCCTTTGATACTTATAGCTCATCCTGAGCCTTCGGCTCTGGTGAGCTAAAAAAAAAACATTTTAAATCTTTTGTGCAATGTGTGTTGATATTAATGAAAACAAATAAACCATTATTTAACTTTAAATGAATGCATTCATTCCTTGTTTGACTTGTTTAAATTTTGACAATGGAATAAAATTCATATTCCTTTATATTCCTGTTACATCACTCAATGTGAAAAGTGTTTTTTTATGATCATTAAATAACACACAAAAAAAAGTAAATGTTAATATGATGAAAAAAATACTTGCATATAGAACAAGAACCACCACCTAGTGTGTGTGTAAGGGGGGGGGGGACACTCAACTTTTCCTTATTTCTAAAGTCAAACACATCAGTGGAAGAATATTATTGTAAAGACTTCTATAGTCAACAAAACATATTTTTCTTATGACAAATGCAATTCAAAAAAATTTCATATTTGACCTTGACAGTCAAGGTCATTCAAAAGTCCAGGTCACATTTGAATTAATCATCATGTCAATTTTTTAATAAGTGCTCTTTTGTCCAAGAATGAATCAAATCCATAGAGAAATAAGTAAGTAATGACAACATGACTGTAGCAATAGTTCAAAATTTTCCTTCAGAAAAGTCGAGCTAAAAATTGAACAGGGTTAAAAGCTGTACTGGACAGGAACCAGTTTCCGGACAGAATTCGAGTTTTTTTAATTGTATATTTTTTTTATAATAAACATGCATTAATAAAACTAACATACCAAAAACCAGAGCTCTAACTACATCCGATAGCACAATTAATACTGCCTGGTGACGTAAGCAATGTACAAACTGAACGGTTAAATTAGGTCATTAAAAGTGTAAATTGTTCACTCTTGCAGAACCAGTTTCCGGACATATATTGAGCTGCTATTCATTTCTTTTTTTAACTGATAATTATTCTAATATAACAAAAAATTTCTTCTCACATATTAGCTTTCTTATATAATTAAGCTGATTTACTGAAAAATGTCTATGATAGTAAAAAATAATGATCATGTGATGGGTCTCGGAATGACGGAAAAGTGAAATGGATATTTTTGTGTGTACGACAGCAAAGAAGTGCGAACGTGGAGTAAACCTAGCCAAACACCGTTTTCCGATACGTTACAGATTTAGCTCTGGGTTACACCCAATGAACTTCGATTGAAGTACATTGTGCATTAATTGCTACCCCAAATTAAACCCCGAAAGAAACAAAATATTGCGCATGCGCAGTACAAATTACATGCCCCAAAGGGATATAAGGCTGTTTTTAAAACACAGGTAAGATATCCTCACGAAATTTTAATGATGTATCAACTTAGAAGGAAGTTCATTTTCACAAACAATCAAACCAAGCTTCTTCATGATATATAATACCGATCGTCATCAATAAAGCCAAACTTAAGCCGTTATAATACTTGTCCGGAATCTGGTATTGTCCGGAAACTGGTTCCTGCCCAGTAGGCATCTTTCAAAAACTGTCTTTATATCTTTTTTTTAAAAAAACAAGGATTTTTACAACTCTGATTCCTGAAATATCAGTGCCCATCAAAACTAATGTGAAATAAGGAATTTGAAAAAAATAGATTTGTTACAACATAATGAATCAGCTTGGTAACTAGGAATTTTCGAACAAAAAAAAAAGTATTTTTACCAATCTGCACAGGTCCATTTAACCAACAAGCCTATAAAAGGGGAAATACAACACAGCATTTCCAGACATAGAAAACAAATATCTGTTATTTTTAAGCTCAAAACAGATAACAAATGACTCTCCTTTCCTGTAAGACATTTCTTCTATGAAGTTGTTGTTGCATTTGTTGTTGTTGTTTTTGTAGTTGTTGTAGTGGATGGTTTCACAGTGGGGCCGATAGGTGATGGTCTGATCGGACTGTAACAACTAACAAACTGAAATGTCTGTAATGTTGTCTGCTCTGTTCGTCCCAGTACCTCATAGTTACAGTTAAATCTGAAATATATCATAACCATAGAAATAATTTAATAATTTGAAGAATAAATAATTTCTGTAAATTTGAGATTGCAATTATTCAACTTTACAGGCATTTGTTGTTGGTTTTTTCCTTCTTTTTCCTATATTGGTGCTGTAGAAAATCTGTGAAGTAAATACCCCGTATTGGTATATCCTTTTCAGTGTTTTATCAACTGCTGGTTCTCAAAAAACTGTATGATATCTAACGTAATGTAGTCTGAATTGCTATTCATTTCACAACCTTTAAGCTTTGACCCACTGAAACTTTAAGTATCAAGTATTTGCCACCAGTAATAGAGCCAGAATGTACAGTCTAACCAGGCTCTATGCTGATGGCAGACTAACATTCCTGATATCCGGATATTTGAAAATAGACAGTCCCAAAAATGGAACCCATGTATGTTCATTCAAGAAAAAACAGGCCAAATAGGAACTATAATCATCCGGTTCGATTTCATATTATGGAGGCTATTGATGAAAGGGGTTTTCTCTGTATAACATGTGACCCTTTTCACACATGAGAAAGATAATTTACATGGAGTTACAAGTTGACAACTCGAAAGTTTTTAATATCCCTTGACATTTTTATAATAACTAAAACAAAGCAAAACATAGTATAATAAACATGTAGCTAGTATAATAAACATGTAGTTACAACAATGAAAAAGGAACTTACTCAAACAACATGACTAACTCATGAGCCCATCTTATTGGACTGTCACAGCTCTGACTGAAACAAACAAAATTCACAAGTTATAAAATTTACAATTTATTCCATTTTCTTGAAAAAATTGAAACAAGATTGTATTTGTGAAAAAAAGCTATGCCACCACATTAATACATTACTTAATAGTAGATACAGATGCTGCAGTGGCATAAAAAGAGGAACAAAATGTTCATTTACTCTCATTTAGTCACTGGGATGCTTATTTTTGAACACAATGAGACATGATTTACAGGTTATAAAAAACTACAAAAACAAATAAGCACAAATAATACTAAACTCACGCCATGTATCCCATTTGATTTTCTTGATCCAATGTGACATTAGCTGTGACATAATACTGGCCACTGGATCTCATAGGCACATCAAGTTTGGACATGTTTTTACTTTCTGCAAGCACCTGAGTATCATACAACACTGTCATTGCCACACTTGTTATCTTTATAGGCAGAAAATTCTGATTGCTGATGTTAAATCGGTTCTGAAAAAAAAAGAATACAGTATTTGCAGAGTTTTTTACCTTTCACATTAATCATATGTATGTACTCACACAAGATAAATATTGTTTACATCAGTAAGTTGGTAATATACTTGTAACAAATATATAGCAAGCTGAAATGTTGAAAACCTTTACAAAGAAATCTTTCAAATCTTCTTCTTCTTCTTCTTCTTCCAATATGTACAGACACTTTCCGGCGTATACTCGTACTAGCGCAGCGCGGTGTGAGAAGTGTCTATGTATGTACAAGAGTGATTTAAAAAAGTACTATGTATAGTGCTGGTAAAAAGGTAAAAACACCGGACTGTCTATCGGAGAGTGAGTGGTAGTACTTCGCTCTTGAAGCTGTCTATGGTTGTACAGCTTACAACTGTCTGGGGAAGACTGTTCCAGAGGCGGATGGTGTCTGGGAAGAAGGATCGCTGGTAGCACTGGGTCCTTGCAAATGGTACCAGGTAGTGAAGTCCATGTCCTCGAACAGAGATGACTGGGGTGAGGTTGGATGTAGGGACTTCAACTAGGCCATTTACTATGCGGTACATCATGGTCACCTTGGCATGGGCTCTGCGTTCTCGGAGGGTAGGCCACTGTAGGTGTTGCAGCATCGATGTCACACTGCTGGTTCTTCTGTAGTCTGAGAAGACCACTCTTGCTGCTCGGCGCTGCACCATCTCCAGTTTCCAGATATTTGCCTCAGTGAAAGGGTCCCAGATGATAGAGGAGTATTCCACCAGAGGTCTCACGAGGGTCATATAGCAGAGCTCTTTGGTCCTTCTTGGGCATTGATGGATGTTTCTCTGTAGAAAGGATGTGGCATTGTTGGCTTTCTTTGTAGTTAGATCAATGTGATGGTTCCAGTTTAGTGACTTTTGGAATTTGAGGCCTAAATATTTTGCTGTATCTACTTCTTCTAAGATGTGTCCATGGATGTTATATGGTTGTCTGATTGGTTTTCTCTTGTTTGTTATGTGGAGTATCTGGCATTTTTGAGTGAATTGAGTAAAAATGACATTAAAATGAATAGTTACATTTCATTATCTCATTGCATCAAAATCATGAATATAAAGTTTGCATATTTAATATTCACTATACTAAACCATTTTAAAACCTACCAGCAGCCTGTCAATTTTGAAACATCTATAAAGGGAAGAACTAAATATTTCAATTATTTATCATATCTTTTTGTTAGATTTAAGTCATACTGAAAATACAAAAGTCATATGATATTTTTCCAGCTGAACTGGTTTATACATATTTCAGGGCACGAGCTTGCATACCAGTTTTTTATGCGATAGTTTGCTAAGTCACATAAAAGAAATCAAAGAACTTGTCAGAATTCCAACCCACAGTTACAGGGGGCAAATCTACCTTAAACATTCGACAATGAAAGTACCTTATCATTTATTAAGATAACTGTATCAGACATATTGTCACCTTAGTGCAGTAATGAGTTAGTCCATCTAAATTTAATAGGAGTTAGCCATATATTGCACTAAGGTGACGATATATCACATAACGTGGCAAATATACACTGTACATTGTCGGATAAATCAAAATTAAAAACTCCACTGTTATAGCAAAATCTATTGCCCCCCCAACTTCATCCTGGCAGTTTGTTTTGGAATAACATTATTATCATAGAACTCTTACCTGTATAGTAAAATTAACATATTGCTGAGTAACATTAATATACACAGCACCAACTGGACTGAGGTACGGTTTTTTACTTGTCATATCTACACCTCGAGGAAACATGAAGAACATCAGAAGACCAGCTGCAGTAAGACATACAACAACAGCTAAACATACCCACAGGTAACTGAAATAAACGTAAATAGGAATATATATAAACATCCACAGGTATACCGTATACTGTATATGAAATCTTTGTTAACTTGGATCTAGAGCATTTATAAATTATGTCATGTACATGTTTTATACCAAACATATTGTTACTTTATCAATATCTATGTATTCTGTACTAATACCTATACTTTAGAAGTTAACTACTGTTATATACATCAATTATATACATCAATGAATCCTCTGCCAGCTGGCAGCAACTGAATATACCCATGCAGATGGTCTGTTCTAATTGTTATTCAATCATTAGTTATTGTGAAACTTTCCCTAAATATAAGGAATGATTTAGTGACTAAATCATTTTAGTCCATATTCAAAGATGGACAAGTCCATTTAAGATATCAACCATGGTTAAGGATAAGATAGACTTAATGAATGAATGGTATTTAACATATCCAAATCCAGCAAAAACATAATATATGTATCATTAATGAATCTACATGCTGTTGCTGCTTTACTATATACCTATATTGTCTGCGTTTTACTATATGCTACATATTGTCTGCATTTATCAAAAGTTGTACTATATATCTATAGTGTGTGCATTTTACTATATATCTATATTGTCTGTGTTTTACAATATGTTTCATATTGTCTGCATTTATAAAAAGTTGTACTATATATCTATAGTGTCTGCATTTTACAAAATGAATTAAATCTTAAACAAATATGTTCTCTATTATATCTATAGTGTCTGCATTTTACTATATGTTTCATATTGTCTGCATTTACTATATATCTATATTGTCTGCGTTTTACTATATGCTACATATTGTCTGCATTTATCAAAAGTTGTACTATATATCTATAGTGTCTGCATTTTACTATATATCTATATTGTCTGCGTTTTACTATATGTTTCATATTGTCTGCATTTATCAAAAGTTGTACTATATATCTATAGTGTCTGCATTTTACAAAATGAATTTAATCTTAAACAAATATGTTCTCTATTATATCTATAGTGTCTGCATTTTACTATATGTTTCATATTGTCTGCATTTACTATATATCTATATTGTCTGCGTTTTACTATATGCTACATATTGTCTGCATTTATCAAAAGTTGTACTATATATCTATAGTGTCTGCATTTTACTATATATCTATATTGTCTGCGTTTTACTATATGTTTCATATTGTCTGCATTTATCAAAAGTTGTACTGTATATCTATAGTGTCTGCATTTTACAAAACAAATTTAATCTTAAACAAATATGTTCTCTATTATATCTATAGTGTCTGCATTTTACTATATGTTTCATATTGTCTTCATTTACTATATATCTATATTGTCTGCGTTTTACTATATGCTACATATTGTCTGCATTTATCAAAAGTTGTACTATATATCTATAGTGTCTGCATTTTACTATACATCTATATTGTCTGCGTTTTACTATATGTTTCATATTGTCTGCATTTATCAAAAGTTGTACTACATATCTATAGTGTCTGCATTTTACAAAATGAATTTAATCTTAAACAAATATGTTTTCTATTATATCTATAGTGTCTGCATTTTACTATATGTTTCATATTGTCTGCATTTACTATATATCTATATTGTCTGCGTTTTACTATATGCTACATATTGTCTGCATTTATCAAAAGTTGTACTATATATCTATAGTGTCTGCATTTTACTATATATCTATATTGTCTGCGTTTTACTATATGTTTCATATTGTCTGCATTTATCAAAAGTTGTACTATATATCTATATTGTCTGCATTTTACTATATACCTATATTGTCTGCGTTTTACTATATGTTTCATATTGTCTGCATTTATCAAAAGTTGTACTATATATCTATAGTGTCTGTATTTTACACAAGAGCTGTCGGTAGGACAGCAACGCTCGACTATTCTTAGTGCTTGATAGTAAAAAAAATGCTTGATACAGTTACCTCCTCCTGTTTACAGGTTGGGGTCATGGTGGTGAACAAGTGTGCAAAGTTTCAAAGCCATATGTCTATGGACTTTGAAAATATTTGAACTATTACAAAAACTTTAACGTAAATTCTAAGTCGAAAAAGGGGCATAATTCTGTCAAAATGCTTGATAGAGTTACCTCCTCCTGTCTACAGGTTGGGGTCATGATGGTGAACAAGTGTGCAAAGTTTCAAAGCCATATGTCAATGGACTTTGAAAATATTTGAACTATTACAAAAACTTTAAGGTAAATTCTAACTCGAAAAAGGGGCATAATTCTGTCAAAATGCTTGATAGAGTTACCTCCTCCTGTCTAAAGGTTGGGGTCATGATGGTGAACAAGTGTGCAAAGTTTCAAAGCCATATGTCAATGGACTTTGAAAATATTTGAACTATTACAAAAACTTTAACGTAAATTCTAAGTCGAAAAAGGGGCATAATTCTGTCAAAATGCTTGATAGAGTTACCTCCTCCTGTCTACAGGTTGGGGTTATGATGGTGAACAAGTGTGCAAAGTTTCAAAGCCATATGTCAATGGACTTTGAAAATATTTGAACTATTACAAAAACTTTAACGTAAATTCTAACTCGAAAAAGGGGCATAATTCTGTCAAAATGCTTGATAGAGTTACCTCCTCCTGTCTACAGGTTGGCGTCATGATGGTGAACAAGTGTGCAAAGTTTCAAAGCCATATGTCAATGGACTTTGAAAATATTTGAACTATTACAAAAACTTTAACGTAAATTCTAAGTCGAAAAAGGGGCATAATTCTGTCAAAATGCTTGATAGAGTTACCTTCTCCTGTCTACAGGTTGGGGTCATGATGGTGAACAAGTGTGCAAAGTTTCAAAGCCATATGTCAATGGACTTTGAAAATATTTGAACTATTACAAAAACTTTAACGTAAATTCTAACTCGAAAAAGGGGCATAATTCTGTCAAAATGCTTGATAGAGTTACCTCCTCCTGTCTAAAGGTTGGGGTCATGATGGTGAACAAGTGTGCAAAGTTTCAAAGCCATATGTCAATGGACTTTGAAAATATTTGAACTATTACAAAAACTTTAACGTAAATTCTAAGTCGAAAAAGGGGCATAATTCTGTCAAAATGCTTGATAGAGTTACCTCCTCCTGTCTACAGGTTGGGGTTATGATGGTGAACAAGTGTGCAAAGTTTCAAAGCCATATGTCAATGGACTTTGAAAATATTTGAACTATTACAAAAACTTTAACATAAATTCTAACTCGAAAAAGGGGCATAATTCTGTCAAAATGCTTGATAGAGTTACCTCCTCCTGTCTACAGGTTGGGGTCATGATGGTGAACAAGTGTGCAAAGTTTCAAAGCCATATGTCAATGGACTTTGAAAATATTTGAACTATTACAAAAACTTTAACGTAAATTCTAAGTCGAAAAAGGGGCATAATTCTGTCAAAATGCTTGATAGAGTTACCTTCTCCTGTCTACAGGTTGGGGTCATGATGGTGAACAAGTGTGCAAAGTTTCAAAGCCATATGTCAATGGACTTTGAAAATATTTGAACTATTACAAAAACTTTAACATAAGTGGTTACGCCGACGCCGACGCTTGGGTGACTGCAATAGCTCTACTTATTCTTATCGAATAGTCGAGCTAAAAATGAATTTAATCTTAAACAAATATGTTCTCTATTATATCTATAGTGTCTGCATTTTACTATATGTTTCATTTTGTCTGCATTTACTATATATCTATATTGTCTGTGTTTTACTATATGCTACATATTGTCTGCATTTATCAAAAGTTGTACTATATATCTATAGTGTCTGCATTTTACTATACATCTATATTGTCTGCGTTTTACTATATGTTTCATATTGTCTGCATTTATGAAAAGTTGTACTATATATCTATAGTGTCTGCATTTTACAAAATGAATTTAATCTTAAACAAATATGTTTTCTATTATATCTATAGTGTCTGCATTTTACTATATGTTTCATATTGTCTGCATTTACTATATATCTATATTGTCTGCGTTTTACTATATGCTACATATTGTCTGCATTTATCAAAAGTTGTACTATATATCTATAGTGTCTGCATTTTACTATATACCTATATTGTCTGTGTTTTACAATATGTTTCATATTGTCTGCATTTATCAAAAGTTGTACTATATATCTATAGTGTCTGCATTTTACAAAATGAATTTAATCTTAAACAAATATAAAACATATCAGTAATAATTTTATTATCTCCAAATGATAAATCCAGCAACAGAAATTATCCACAATATGTATCACTCTTTTATTATTAATACTATAAGATGTATGAGAAAGGGATATTCAAGCAATGTATTTTTATACTATAAAAATAGTAGCTCAATAATAATTATCATTAACACATGTCTAGATAATGATATGATTGGATATTAGGATTAAAATTATATAATTATTTGTCCAAATTTTATAAGGACATTATATTATTGGACTAATTCTTTCGTTCATCACTTTCATTATTATTCTTTTGAACTATAATATTGTCATTTATAAATGTTAAAAATTTCAATATTTTATTCGGCAAAAACATATAAATGTTCATCTCCCATGTAACATTTCTTGTTTTCTCTTTTTATTCAAACAATTATTATCAATATCAAACAAACCATATCATTTCGATTTGTATATGATATACATATATAGGAAACTAATTTTATCTTTGATCTTTCATCCTTTAATTGGTTGCAATTATTCAATTTACTTTAGAATAATATCAGAATAGCATCTAATAAAATATCTTTTTTAAGTGCAAATTATACATAAAAGGGGTAGATTATCAAAATACAATTAAAATTGAAAATAAAATGCCTGTATGTAATTCTTAATAATATATACCCAGTGTTTTTTTTCTTTATATAACTACTACCCTAAAACGGTACCATTCCCAATAGAAAATAGACATTAAAATTCCCAATTTCCAATGTTAAATTCTCAAAATGACTGTTCAAAATGCCCACAAGGCAAAGAGATTTTTCTAAAATCATTTAAATCCAACATATTCATATAAATCACCACTCAATAGTTCTATCTAGACAGTAGTAGCTGTTAGCTATCTTTATTCATGATTTCTTATCTCATTTGTAGCTGAAAAAATGCATTAAAAAAATTCCCAATTTTAGTCAAAATAACGCATTTTTTCCCAATCAGTCTGGTTCCGGCACCATTCCCAAAGTAGAGAAAAAAACGCTGATACCCTTTGATCATTGTTAAATTATTTAAATACCTTCCATCCATAAATGCATTTAAAAAAATAATTCTAATTAATATATATTTTGTTTTATTCTAATAAATTTATCTATTTTAATAAATATACATATATTTATTTCATTATATAGGGCTAGCATCCTCCTTTACCTTTAATTCCCATTACAACCATTTCTATTATATATCTATATTGTCTGCGTTTTGTGAAAACACTATATACCTATATTGTCTGCGTTTTACTATATATTCTATATTGTCTGCATAAGCGTCTGCGTTTTAGCCTGTGCCGCAACTTCATTTCCTCCTTACATAAACAGATTACCTCTACATCGTTACATGTACATAATCTTTAATTGGGGGAAGTCAAAGGCTGGGACCGCAGTGGAAATTATCCAAATAATCTTAAAATTCTTACGTTCTTCTTGGCCGTAATCTTTTATCCTTCATAGGAATTAATGCCACAAGCTGACCCTCTTGCTCTGCAATAATAAAACATTCAACTATATTAAGACAGCTAATTCTCATTATCCAGCATAGTCTGAAAATCAATCAATCGACTCTTCTATCCTAAATTACACTTCTAAATTACATCAAATACTGAAACTTATTTCAAAAGAAAAATACTGCAGTTTACGAGGATTTGGAGACGTACGAGGGTTGTAAATTGAGTAGGGGCGGGGAGAGGAACCAATCTATGTATGAATGGATTATACTAGTTTTGAACTACATATTGAGCTATTCCTTACCCTTTGGAATTTTTCCCATACCCTTACACGATGGGCAGGGAACGCTTCCTTGTAGTAACTCCGTGTAAACAGACCCAGCATCATCGTCCGAGTCTTCATGATTCACCACAACAGATTCAAATGAACCATAACCCTCACTACTTTGCTGTCCTCTTAACATACCATTTTGCCCGGTTGATACAGTGGTCCTCATAATTTATTTCATCTTTTTAAGTTCATCAATTTTTCGCTCTCAAAAACGCTTTGAGTTTCAGACCTGTGATTAACCGAGATTAAGTCGTCCTTCCTAAAATCAAGAAGTCGGTATATTCGGAATGAAACGGCCCGAATCGCAAAGTTTTTACGTGGCCAAAAAACGCATTTAAAATTCACATTGAAATATGATTTTTTTTCAAAACGGCTTAACCCATTACTTCATATACACGCCTTTTAACGCCTTTTTCACCCCCCCTTTTTGTTGTCTCAAATGATGAAAAAATGCCTTATTTAGGCCCCAAACACTTGTTTTTGTTTGAGAAATGTTGTTAAAAAAAGTGACCTCTTTTTCGGCGCGGCCCCCCAACCAAAAGATACATCAGGGGGTTGCCAGAAAGGGGATGTGCCCCCTTCTGTTTGGGGGGTTTGAAGGGGGGCGGAGTCCCCCTCATCGCCAAGAAAAATTTTGGACTTGTGAGAGGCTGTAAATGACCCCAGATTGATCATAAGGTAACGTGTAACCAACGCTGAAAAGCATTTGACTCTATCTCAATCCATTGAGAAAGTGCAGCACTTTGAAATCAATTTTGATGGAAAAAATCAACGCAAAATAGTGATTTTTGGCAATTTTGAGATGTCCCCTCGTTGCCATGGTAACAGAAAATTTAAGCCTGAGCATGTTGTTGCAAGTGCAATGGTCCAGTCAACATTTGTGCCAAGTTTGATTAGTGTTGAAGCAGTTTTTATAGTATTATAGCAATTTGAACTTGTAACGGGAGACTTTTCAATGAAAACAGCCATTTTTCACAAAATGCTCATGAAGTAATGGGTTAATGAAAAAAAATCAAAAAATCTACAAAACAACAATTTTTCTTCAAATTTATATGACAGGCCATGTTTAAACATGAAAAAACGCGATTTAGGGTAATTTCAAGTATTTTCATCATTTTCAGTTAACCCATTACTTCATATACACGCCTTTTAACGCCTTTTTCACCCCCCCCCCTTTTTTGTTGTCTCAAATGATGAAAAAATGCCTTATTTAGGCCCCAAACACTTGTTTTTGTTTGAGAAATGTTGTTAAAAAAAGTGACCTCTTTTTCGGCGCGGCCCCCCAACCAAAAGATACATCAGGGGGTTGCCAGAAGGGGGATGTGCCCCCTTCTGTTTGGGGGGTTTGAAGGGGGGCGGAGTCCCCCTCATCGCCAAGAAAAATTTTGGACTTGTGAGAGGCTGTAAATGACCCCAGATTGATCATAAGGTAACGTGTAACCAACGCTGAAAAGCATTTGACTCTATCTCAATCCATTGAGAAAGTGCAGCACTTTGAAATCAATTTTGATGGAAAAAATCAACGCAAAATAGTGATTTTTGGCAATTTTGAGATGTCCCCTCGTTGCCATGGTAACAGAAAATTTAAGCCTGAGCATGTTGTTGCAAGTGCAATGGTCCAGTCAACATTTGTGCCAAGTTTGATTAGTGTTGAAGCAGTTTTTATAGTATTATAGCAATTTGAACTTGTAACGGGAGACTTTTCAATGAAAACAGCCATTTTTCACAAAATGCTCATGAAGTAATGGGTTAAAGTAAGTTTTATATACATATGATTAGTTCATGTGCTGGGATTGACAAATATACATTTTATTTGGATTTTAAAGGCGTTTTGAGCTCCACACCCAAGTGTCATGGGTTAGATAATACTTTGCCAGTAGAAGTTGCAATTTAAATGCTGCCCTCACACATAAACCACGACCTTACTGCGACCTGAAAACTAGTAAAATAGCATTTTTCTTTCGAAAATCGTTGGTTTTCTTTCAAATTTCCAAATTTCTCTCGCAGAAAATTTCTCTCGCAGACGGTCCGGGGCTCTGCAGTCTTGTGTTCAGTACGTTTTCTCTATGTCCTCAATACGACCCTTCTACGTCCATGGCGTTTCCACTGCGACTGTATTGCGTCCCCAAGGCGACCCCACGGCGATCATCGGCGACCCAGCTGCGACTGTGCTATGTTCTCTGCGTCCTTACGGCGACTCTACGACGACTATTGCGTTTGTCCGGCGACTGTCCTGCGACTGTACGACTACCCTACTACGTTCTTGCGACCTAACCAGGACTCAGCCAAGAACGCAGAGTTTCTGCGACTGTTTTGTGCATGTTCAAAATAGTCGCCGACGGTCTGCGACCTTGTGCGTCCTTGGGTTCCTCGCTACGACATCGCTGCGTCCCTGCTGCGTCCATGGCGACTGTGCTGCGTCCTAGGTCGTAGCAAGGTCGCAGTAAAGACGCAGTAAGGTCGCGAGGTATGTGTGAGGGCAGTATAAATCGTTCTTATAGTATTAAACTGATAGATGTGTTAACTTAACGATTTTTATATAGTGAATAGGCCCCTGATTGTCACACGTAAAGTGAGTTTCAAACTTCCCACCATTGGAAATCATTGACAATAATGTAAATTTAAAATAGTAATGCAATTCGATCACCTTTAGAATATCTAACATTTAACATATGAAGCTCGATAATGAAATAAGGTCTTGTAACTTATATAATATGAAATTAGGTGCTACCTTTGGCGTGGAAAGCTCTTATGAGTTATATGATATAAGTATAACATGTTTAGTGTACATGTAGACCAGATCATTCTTGTACATTGTTTGTAGATGCAGCTATTTTGTACCATAAATATATCGAATTATGTTTGTGGCCTAAAATAGGCAGAGGGCTCGAGCCCAGGGTTCATAGTCAATAGTTCACCACTCCCCTCAATATTATCTATTTCACGCGTTTCGTTAGTAAAGCGTGAAATATTTGTCTATTCGTAACGTGTATAGTTTATAATGTAAAGTATTGGTCAGTACTTGTGCACGGGTTTTACGTGCTTGATAGTGAAGTATTTAAAGGTTTATGTGCATGAAATATTCATTCTACCAGACGATTCAGTACAAGCAACATTTTATAGTAAAGATGATAGGGTGGAAATATATGCATATGCACATAATGTTTTTTAATTGTCGTAAAACATTAGCTGAAAATGTAAAAGTAAAAATCAGACTTTATACATACATGTACATCAATCGTTATTGTATAAGTTAAAATCAGATTTTATGCATGTATCAATTGTTATTATATAATCATTAAGAAACATCTTTTTTTCTTTTTTGAAAATTGGTAATAGGGTTTTGATAATATATTAGAAAATTATGAGGTTTTTTGAAGACGAAATAAATATGAGTATAATTTTTCTTTTATATGTGTATTGGCTATAAGCGCTTATATGATGCTATAAGGTTGTTGAATTTAACTGTTTTATATTATTCATACGTAAAGATGTTTACAATAATAATTAGATAAATCTATTTATGGTTTTCAATGGCAAGATTTGTCATAATGAATATTGAATAAGCGATGTCCATAACTTTATATCCACAAGGAATGAGGCCCGACATTCAAGCGATCTGACATTTGACAAACGGGCACAGGTTTTTCAGAGAAATTTCATTTATTTTAAATGTTTTTGATCTCTGTTGTTTTCCTGGGCGAGTCGGTTCGCATACTTAATATTTTTGTCTTTCCTTTCCGGCGTAATTAATTTTCAAAACAGTAATACACAGACTAGTCTTTGTGTTTTTCTCTTTTAAGAAAAGAAACGTATACATTCACTTGAGATCTCGTGGATATTTGGTTATATTATTTTTTGCAATATCAAAGCTGCTTAGCTTCATTAACTGCAGTTGAATTTGTTCCTCTCTGCAAAATAAATCGCACGTCTGGTATTGCATTTATGTTTTTGTTATTTCTTTAAACGAATGATAGTGAAGAAAAGACAGACAAGAGAGTTATGGCTGTAAAACATATAAACTGTCATGGGATATAATTGTGTGACACGTCACACTCAATTCTTCAACAAATAAGTTATGTTCTTTTCTAAAACAATTTAATTAAACATTTTGAAAATCTTTTTACTATTCTTTTATTAGGTGGACCTATTCTGATAGTTGTTGGACAAATAAAAACTCCCAGTTCAGTAGACAATTTTGAATTGTACATTATTTTTGCGTACAATAATCGTTCAAAAGTAGAGAGATATAAAATAATGCTGTATTTCAACAGATTATATGCCATGGTTATATAATGAGCGATGTCCTTTTGTAGTATTCATTGAGAAACTGGGTAATATATGATTTAAGTACATAGATGTCAAATGTACAATAGTGATGAGTGAATAAAGTTCACAGTACTTACAACATAGATAGCCTTGGATTCTGGCGATGATTTTGCTTGTTCATAACACAGATTTTGCTTATTCATCATACTCGCTGATTCGTATTCGCTTATTTTTGATAGAATCGATTTGCAAGACAGAGGCACATAAAAATAACGACAGACTCATGGAACCAAGGCTACTTATAAAAGTGATAAGTGAATAATGCTCACATTGTTAATGTAGTGTTCAGTGATTGAATGGAGTCACAAAATAATATTTCAATCATATCTTGAGAACATGTTACCTGATTAAGTGCATTTAATTTATTTTAATATACATTTTGTATTTATCTTTTAGTAAATATCTTATTTTCATGTACATGTATGTTTTAATTAAATCAGTGATAATGATCATCTTTTATACTGCACCATTGAATATATCTATATGTACACCCATTGAATGAAGCAATTTCAGTTGCTTTAATTAAAACCGTGGTCTAAGTACAGGTAAACTGTTATTTGTTAGCGATCAATAGGTGCAATAAAACATGTACATGGTTCTATAAATCTCGTCGTTTAATATTATTATAAAAAAATAAGACGATTAATGAGTCGGTATAACAGGCCTTTATAATCATTCGGACATTTCCGTGGTAAAATTTATCAATGACGCCCGCGTTGGTCTTATTTCAGGGTTTTTTTCAACCACTTGGTAATCGTATACATTGCATTTGAGCCGCGTCACGACAAAACCAACATAGTGGGTTTGCGACAATCATGGATCCAGACCAGCCTGCGCATCCGCGCAGTCTGATCAGGATCCATGCTGTTCGCTTATAAACCATATAACAAGTAAAGAAACTGATAGCGAACAGCATGTATCCTGATCAGACTGCGCGGACGCGCAGGCTGGTCTGGATCAATGCTGGTCGCAAACCCATTATGTTGGTTTTGTCGTGACACGGCTCACTTGTATGTTGCAAGCGTTTATTTCAACCGCATCTCCGGACTTTTTCGGCAAATTTCGGATTACGATTAATCGGAAATAATTCCGACTGTAGATTTATAGGTCCACCCCCTCTGATAATACTATAATCCCTAAAACCGATTAATAAAAGACAGATTAATCATTTGGGCATTTATAAACATTCCATTTAAACGATCAATTATATGGTTTTAAAAAAGGAGAGAAATTTTATTTACAGACACAAGCTCACAAAAATTTAACATTAAAAACAAAGTGGGACATATTTTTTAATATTTTAAAATGGACGTCAAAATTTGTGCTGGACTTTTAATAACAATTTTCGCATCAGCCTGTTTAGGTATGTTTGTTGTTGTTGTTTTCGATGTATAAAAGTTTTCGTTGATTTGCAAAGATTCATTTCACTGATTTTAACTTCGAAGTTAACTTATTTAGACTGACGAAAACAAATACTGTTTTCACTGTATCTATATTTTTGACATTAAACCACCCATGAGTACAGAAAAACACATTTTCACGCAAAAATATCGTTATATTTCATTTGGTCAGAAATTTATTCTTCAATTCGAAATAATATTCTTTTGTTGTTTTTACATTCCTGTTGTGTTAATGCAATAACATGATATTTATTTGCAACTTAGGCTACATATTATATAGAAACTACACCTCCAATGTTAATATTGAAAATAATTAATACTGAAATAGTACTGAAAATACTCATTACCATTTACCACGCAAAATATTTGAAATGGGATAATCCATCTTTCAATCTAGACGAAACCATTTATTATTTTTTTGGAAATTCTCAAAATAAATACTGATTGAAAAGTGAACAGTACACACAATTATCAGAGGGTATCTTATGATTTCAGACAAACCGATTTATAACTATTATAAATTTAAGATTTTATCCATTCTTTATCTTCATCTTTATATCTATTTTTATAATTATTCTTTCATTAGCTGAGCCTTCTTATTGTGTATGATGAAACAAACAATTTACATAATCTTCGATTTGGTCAGAATCAACCAAATTTCTTGTTTATATGTTATGGATTTATTTTAAAAAAATACTGGTGACAATAAGTGACGGATACAAACTTCCTATGAGTGTCTTATTACATGTACTTTGAAACTAAGTAAGTAAGTAAGTAATGTTATGTATGCAACATATTACATGTATATAGTTTGTATCTGACCAGTTGGTTTTTCCAATATTATCATTGTTCTATTTTTAGAACATAAACTACATGTATGTACTAGAAGGTTCTTAACTATTGTAGAAAACTCATGCATTATATTTAGATAGAAACTTCTGGAATGATCTTTATTGGTGAAGTTGCTAGATTATGATTACTGTAGTAAATGGAAGACTATTCTAGAAACTTCTTAGTTAATATATATAGATTGACATTTTT
>NW_026866800.1:0-33668 GCF_026571515.1 Ruditapes philippinarum
TCCTTTTTATTGTGACAAATGGGACCTCAAATGTGTACCCCAAAAAATTCATTCGTGTTACAAGATGTGCTCCGATCAAGTTTTTCAAGGGACAAGAAAGCACATTTGTCTCACATGTTTTTAAGGGACAAGAAAGCACATTTGTGTCATTTCATTTTTTATGAATTATTAGTCACATATTTCCCCACGGCAGATATCCTATTTTAGAATCGAGGTTCGCCGTTTTACCTCATGCCGAGTGTAATCATCAATAGGTTTGGTTATGTTTTCTTTATGAAAACCTATATTGAACTATTATTTATGATATCTCTAATTCAAGAAATTGATTGGCTTAACCTGAACGCGTAAACTTAAATATACTAAATCCCTTTCACGATGGTACAAAGGTGACATCGCGCTGGTACGTTGATGAAAACGCGATGGTGCGATGGTGAAAACACAATGGTACGAGCGTGAAACAAAGATTGTACGATTATGAAACAACAATTGTACGATGGTGAAACAACGAAGGCTCGGTGATGAAAACGTGATGGTACTATAGTGAAAGACGATGTTACGATGGTGAAAATTCGATGGTACGACATGATGAAACTGTGATGGCATGATGATGAAAACGCGATATTATTACCACTATCGTGTCCTTGCATCATCGTGATTTCACCATCGTACCGTCGTGTTGCAATCATCGTACCATCGTACCATCTCAATGTCACACTTGTACCATTGTGCATAGATGTTCAGGGAGACAATAATGTTACTTATGTCCAAACGGTACACCGTATCGGTTTATATTGAATGATACAATAATTATGTCTCGTTTCGATCTCGCCGAAATCTCGCGTCTCGCTTCGTATCTCGTTCGTTGACGCGAGACAAGAAATTGATTCCAGGTAATATACCGCTAAGTAGTATTCCCTTTATAGTCTACATAAAATCACTGAAAAGCCCATTATGCCTGAATAATGTTTTTATTTGTATTCCTCAAAAGCTTTTTATTTTTGATATACTTTTATAGCTCCAAAAAAGTTACTTTTTGGCTTATTACCTGGAGCATTTTTTTCATCTTCTGCGTTTTTGCATTCTGTACTGATTTAGAATTTTGTATTAAAGTCAAAATACTACTTTGTTTACATTCTGCTCCTTTTATGATGCATTATGTCACATTTATTGCGAATTATTTTGGGTTACAAGCATCTAACTTCCTCAGAAATCATAATTTGAATATTATAATTTGAAATGCATAAATTCATACTTGCCCTATCTAAAGAAGTAAAAATTTATTCATTTATGACATCTCGTGGTACGGAATACTTCGACTAAATAAACGTATCACAATAAATAACGAATGTGCTCCTACACTGCTCTGTAGGAGCACATTTGTCTCGGAGCACATTTGTATCACGAGCTGTGACCGATGTGCTCGTAAACATTCATATTTGCAAAAAAATAGGAACTGAGACGGATGTGTTCGACACACAATAGAAAGCACACTCGAAGCACATTTGTCTCACATTCTTCCATAAAAAGGTAATACAATTATGCCCGTCCGTATCCTGGCAACCAGTCATTGTTCTGTGTTGTCTGTATTTATAATACCGTTTTAGGTCACTTCCCCTCAATCCATTTTTTTTCTACCTCTGCATAGGAGTCCTAAATTAACAAAAGAGTCCTAAATTAACTACGTGTCACAATGAAAATTTCTTCCAGTGCTGTATCCAGAGCCCAAACACATATGCAGCGAGATTTTTTTATCGTTATCAATTGTGATGCTGAAAGTTTAATAAATGATTTAGGAATTATTCTAAGCAACAAGACGGTGGAATCTACGGTGGCATAAAAGGGACTTAGGATTTTTCTTATTTATTATATGACCATGCATAAGCTTTTACGTGGCCACTCGATACTTTTACGAGCGACGCGATAGCTATTACGTTCAAAAGGAATAGTTATTGCGTGCGCACGCGATAACTTTTGCATGCGCACGCGGATAGGTATATTGCATTTGGACCCTGGACGGGCTTACACGCATGAATAATTCCACGCTCCGAATGAGTGTCAAACCTATAGCGGTTAAGAGCAAATAGTTTTTTTTTAAATCACCCGGCTACGGAGACCCGTAAGTGATCTAAGGAAGAAAATGAAATGACCATCCCACACGTATTTTGTTTTCATCAGAAACATAAAAAATCGCCATTTTTAGAGAAGTGCTGCTTTCAGATCCGCCATTGAAAAGCACTTACAACGTGCATGAGTTCCTAAAAGAATCTTGGTAATGCAATATAATACTGAAATACCGGACCTTGCAGAATCGGGCGAAACGCGAAATTCCGATGAGACCAGAAGCGAGGCACGATACTGTAACACGAGATTTTGCAATGTTGAAGTATCCTGTACCACGAAATTTCACGGCTCACTCCATGTTTTGCCGGGATGTCGCTTTTCCTGTCTCTCGCGCATCGCTTTGTGCATGTGCTTCTCAAATGCCTGACTATGACAAAGGAACCTAGCGCGGGAGCCATCTGGGCTTGTTGACAGGTTATTGACACTTTTTACACTGTGTGGCTTTAGACGTCAACATTTCAGCTATTTTCTGTTTAAATTTCATCATAGAAGGTTTTTGAAATTTCGATTTGGTTAAGTGAGTTTCAATTTTAGTTATGGTTGTTCTTCATTCACGACATTCTTAAAGGGTTTTGCAGTAACAAATATGACGCTAGAAATTTTCTTTAATTTTCTGTCATCATTTTATATCAGTTTCATCATAACTCTTTAAAATGGGATTAGGATTTGTTTTTTTATAGAATACAAAGGGAATACTATTTAGCGGGTATATTGCCTCTTTTGCGTCGACGTACGAGATTCGAAGCGAGACGCGAGATTTCGGCGAGACGCAAAACGAGTCACGATAATCTATTGTATCGTTCAAATATCGCACGATTACAGTGATCCGTAAAATTTTTGTCTCCCTGAAACCGTTATGCACGATGGTACAATGGTGATTTGAAACGCGAAGGTATGATGTTGAAAATACGACGGCATGATGATGAAACAACGATAGCATGATGGTGAAATCACAAAGATGCGATGACACGATGATGAAAATAATATCACATTTTCAACATCGTGCAATTGCAAGTTCATCATTGTACCATCGCATTTTCACCATCGTACCATCACATTTTCATAATCGTGTCATCGCTGTTTCACTATCGTACCATCGTTGTTTCACCGTCGATCTTTGTTTTACGTTCGTACTATCGTGTTTTCACCATCGTACCATCGCGTTTTCATCATCATGCCATTGTGTCATCGCGCTGTTTGTTACACATACCATCGTGAACGGGATTCCGTATGTTTCGGTGTTCGCCTTCAGGTTTATCCAATCAAAATTTCATTAATTTGAGATATTAGAATTAATACTTCCACTGTAGGTTTAAGGTTTAAGATTTCATATAAAAAAAACATTTGCAGACCTATTGTTGATAAGTTTATTTCTCAGAATATATATACATTTTACAATTTACAATATACAGACAGCAATATTCAAATATTTTTCAAAAACAGGATTAGAATGAAAGACAACATGTCTTATGAAATTCTTCTCCTATTGTTGATTACATTTGACATGAGGTAAAACGTCGAACCTCGAAAAAAAAACTTGATCGGAGCACATTTGTCACACGAATAAGCTTTTTGGGTAGACATTTGAGGTCCCATTTGTCACACGAATAAGTTTTTTGGGTAGACATTTGAGGTCCCATTTGTCACAAGAATTAGTTTTTTGGGTAGACATTTGAGGTCCCATTTGTCACACAAATAAGTTTTTTGGGTAAACGTTTGAGGTCCCATTTGTCACACGAATAAGTTTTTTTTTTTGGTAGACATTTGAGGTCCCATTTGTCACACGAATAAGTTTTTCGGGTAGACATTTGAGGTCCCATTTGTCACACGAATAAGCTTTTTGGGTAGACATTTGAGGTCCCATTTGTCACACAAATAAGTTTTTTGGGTAGACATTTGAGGTCCCATTTGTCACAAGAATTAGTTTTTTGGGTAGACATTTGAGGTCCCATTTGTCACACAAATAAGTTTTTTGGGTAAACGTTTGAGGTCCCATTTGTCACACGAATAAGTTTTTTTTTTGGTAGACATTTGAGGTCCCATTTGTCACACGAATAAGTTTTTCGGGTAGACATTTGAGGTCCCATTTGTCACACGAATAAGTTTTTTGGGAAGACATTTGAGGTCCCATTTGTCACACGAATAAGTTTTTTGGGTAGACATTTGAGGTCCCATTTGTCACACGAATAAGTTTTTTTTGGTAGACATTTGAGGTCCCATTTGTCTCACGTAGGACAAATTCGACATCGGTCTTTCGTAAGACAATTGTGCTCCGAGACAAATGTGTTCCTACAATGCTTACATAAATCCAATAACAATAAACCGTTACTATTTAAATTATCCTTATCTTGGGAAGAACGATTAATATTTTCATCAATAGAATAATCATCTGGTCCAAGATGAGAAAAATTATCATCAGCTACACAATCAGGGTTATTTGAAGTACGCAAGTTTAAATCTCCGCATAAAACACAATTTAAACCATTTTCTTATTTTGAATCTAAGGTAATTATATGATCCAACAGTACGTAAAGCCTATGTTGGCAAGATGGACATAACGGTATAAAACTTGTATCGTTATGTTAATTATTACGGTAAGTATTGTTTGATATGACAATGGTTATATTTGGGTTCATTACAATACCAAAATTAAAATCGATTTTGTTAAACTTAATTTTTTTTTACGTTGATAACAGTAATGTTTACAAATATAAATCAAGGGAAATAACGGCTATGGTTCCTTACATGTTATCTTTGCATGGTATAGTTTGCCGTTGAAAGAAATATAGCACTTCATGAAAAGTGCACATATGATGTTGTATATTTGTATGTATGTTCTTTTTTTATTTGTTTTCCTTTTGTTTTATTTTCGATGACAATTCAAAAATGATTTTTCAAGGATAGGGAAATAGCGACATAAGAGGGTTGTTCAATCACTAAGCTTTTCACTCAGAGGTATAAATATGTTCAAATAAGAAAGTAAAGGTATTGTTTATTATAGTGCCTCCCCTACTGTAAGGGCCAGTCATTTTTGACTTATGAGACACCTTTTGCTTGCATACCATGTACCTTCCAACTCCTACCACTATGCCATGCGCCATGCGGATAGAAATCGGTAACCATTCATTTTGACCACCTTGCGGCTATCGAATCGGCCATTTCGGAACAAATCCCATGATAAACATTCACCCATTAATTAACGCACCCCGTATGACTCGAACCTACGATCTCCCTATCCATATGCGGACGCCTTAATCACTAGGTCAACGGTGACGGTTAAAATCAGTGTTGCATTGACACTACTCTCCTGCGCATCGGTCGAATGTTCCACTATCGCTCACTTCTCAATAGAGACTTTATGGTATACGGTATTTTTTCATATATCTAAAAAATGTTTGAAAATCATTTTTATCGTTGTAATAGATGTCCCATTCGTGTTTAAATATTAAAATAGTTTTGGTAGAGTGTTTACAGGGGCGTATCACGTTGGGGGGCAAGATCTGACCTCCAAGCGTCTGTGGAAGAAAGTGATTTGAGTACGAGAAAGGTGGGGGTTTCTTTGTACTTTGTAAAAGCTAGAGGTGGTTGTATTGGTAGTTTTCACTACGGGTCATGACAGTAAGCCACAATGAATTCACCAGAGCACTATTCAACCACCACATCGTTCCTTGGCAGGCTGTCAAGCAGTTTACCAGTACTAGTTGCATTCACTTTCGCAAGGAATTGAAACTTCTGTACGTGCCAGAGCAGAGGTACAGTGTGAATGACCGTAGAAAGGATTTCATTATCAATCACAACGAAAATGGCTGCGCCGTCCGGGAATCGAACCCGGGTCGCCCGATTTATTGTTCTACCTTTTGAGCTTACCGGGCGGCTTTAAAAATTAGAATTTCCGTATGCCAAATTTATAGCTTACTGACATACTGTCAGCCTCGGGGCGTTCAGTACCGTACAGATCTTACTTGTTAACGGTAATGGGTTTCTTCTTGTCCCATATAATAATAAACAGCTGTGGTTTCGTCAAGAATGATAGATGATGTGTTTTAAAATATGGAAATAATCAATAACCAATTTTAATAACAACTCAATCAAAGAGTACAACATGTGTTTTACATCTAAAACAAATCGGTAGATATACTTTTATAGTTAGATTTTATTGACCTGTTGTCAAAAATGAATACATTATAACACTTATGCAAATATTCGATCCAACTTCGGTAATATATCCGTGTAGTTTACGATAATTAATATGGAATCTATAAATATTGTTTTGAAAAGTTACACTAGCTTAATAAGAAATATACGTGTCATGACAAAACCAATATAATGGGTTTGCGACCGCGCAGTCTGATCAGGATCCATGCTGTTCACTTACAAACCCTATAACAAGTGCAGAATAGCATGGATCCTGATCGGACTGCGCGGATGTGCAGGCTGGTCTGGATCCATGCTTGTCGCAAACCAATTATGTTGGTTTTGTCGTGACGCGGCTCATATATCGTTATCACATCCGGTGAAGTGATTGCCTTTTATACGAGTGTTTAGTAGTCAGAGGATAACTGTTGTCATATTTTTCTCTTTCTTTATTTTTGAAGAATTCTTTAATAGAAAATTGCCAAGTGTTTGCGAAAATGTAGAACAAACAAGCTAGTAGTTCTCCCTTTTGCGTTAAAACGCTCAGTTTAAATATTTTACAGAAACAAATAAATTGAAACACATTTTATAGGGAACACCTCACGAGCGTTGCCGAAAATCTATCGAAGATCTATATGTGCATTAATTGTATATGACAGGTTAATAAAATCAAACAGTCCGAGGTTATTGTGAATAATAGCCGAGGAATTCGGATTAGGCCAAACAATAATGATAAATTATTTCCTGTTTCGAGTAATAATTTGCCCCTTCTTATTTCCCCCTCCGTGATAACGCTTTGTTTACATATTTTTAATGTAAAATTTATGATTTTAAAACGGTTCAAACATGTGAAACAAACATCGTTCTTGGTGTCTGTTCATGCAATGAACAATAGGCGAAATATCGCCCCCGAAACTCTTAGGGTCCAGACCAGAATAGTTTTGTATCAAAATAGAAATCCGAAAAACTAGATCAGACTGCTGAGACATTAACTTTAAAGTCCCAAAACTGTAACTTACCCCACCTTCCTGCCCCCACCCTTCCCCGGAATTTGTAAATATTTGTCCATTCCCAAACTATATATATGGTGCCTCATATATACAGTTGTTATGTGCATAATACAGTTCTTATTGCCATTTTGAAGTTATATATTTACATTATCAAATATGTTTCGTATGTTTTGAAGAAGGAAAATGTTTATTTTCAAGCATACAATGTATTAAATATAACAATGGAAAAGATCGTTTTGTATATGAATTTATGCAATTATTAAAACATATTTTAGCTGCAGTTATGCATTGTTAAAGTTAAACATAGCATCTGAATATAGTGTTACATATATATCTACTTCTTATTCGCCCTATGCATTATCAGATCCAAAGCATGCAAAATTAAAGTTATTAAACGCCTCAGCCTTTTATATATTATATAGAAAGATTGTCACTGATTAAGCTTTTTTCTGCTCTCTTTTCAGAACTTCAATGCGATCTGATTAAATTCTACAGAAAAAGGTGTAGTTCAATACCTCTCTCACCGCTTCTTGAAGAAAAAGAGACACCTCTAGCTGGGTTCTACGTGATGCCAGATATAGTCGCCGTAAAGCAGAAGTCCGAAATTTGTCATGAAGAGGAGAGAACACCGATCAAGTCTTTGGGTGACCTTTTCTCAACTGAAAGTGAGGATCAGCAAGAAATCTATTTATTAGCTGACGCAGGCTTTGGAAAAACTGCTTTTTCAAAATATCTTGCAATAGCGTGGTGTCAAGCTCATTGTCCAGACGAACAATGCGATGCTAATAAGTGTTTTGAGGATAATGAGTTAAAAGCTCTATCTAAGTTTGAGTTCTTATTTTTGGTTTTCTTAAGAGATCATACCTCTGTTTCTCACATTGACGATATGATTAGACAGCAATTTTCTTTGTATCTTCCTTCATTGAAATCGCTAGATGAAAGTTCATGTAAAGCAAAACTAAATGAAGTTTTAAGTAGAGAAAAATGCTTGCTTATATTGGACGGTCTCGATGAATGGAATCACCCAGGTAAAAGTTGTAGCGAAGTAACAGCAGAAATCCCACATAGGTGCGTACGTGATAACTGTGTGATCTTAACGACAACTCGACCGTGGAAGCTTGGAGTTTCAAATCTCAAAACAAGTCAAATGGACAAAAAAGTAGAATTGGTTCAATTAAGTGCAGATTCTACGCGGCAACTAGAAGAAAATGCTATAAGGAAAATGACCGGTGTCCATGACGATAGAGTATTGCAGAGTAAAAGACAGGACTTTAATAAATTGATACGTGACCGTCGCCTAGAGCACATGCAAGTGATTCCACTCCTCCTCATGTATATAGTTTGCCTATGGTGTAACAACATTCCTATAGGAAATTCAAAACATGAAATTTACACCAATATCATTGAATTTCTATTATCGAGAACGTCAAAGAAACACCCGGAAGTTCAACCATCTCGTGAATCGTCTGCCAGTGAAATTCCAGATTACTTCAAAAGTCATGAATTTTGTAAAAAGTTTTACAGTCTTATAACATCATTAGCAGAACTAGCTTACCAAACATTATTTAACGAAAACAGAGAAAACACGCTTGTATTTGATAGAACGGTTGCTGAAAAATATCTCAAAGCAGACGACATGAAATTAAGTCTTCTCTCAGGAATACTGTCAGAAAGTAGAAGTAAAACTTTAATCAAAGAAATTATCAAAGTATCGTTTTCTCACAAAACAGTGCAAGAATTCTTTGCCGCCATATTTATAAGTTCTCAAAGTGACGCTCAGAAAATTGTTGTAGAAAAATGTAGAAATGTTCAAGACATTCTGGACATGTCAAAAATTTGTGAATTTATAAGTAAAATGAATGCTGACCTGGTGTGTGCAATATCAAATGATTTGATGTCTGTGATAAATGAAGACGAGAAAACACGCGACTATAGAACTAGGACAGGTTACGAGTACATGTACAATAATCCATTGTATAACATACAGAAAATGTTCATGTCGTGTTTACAAGAAATGCCTGAAAGTGAAAATATTCAATTATGTTTACAAGATTTCTTCATTGAAGGGAACACCGACGTGCACAGTGAGCAGTTACAACGTTTATTAAACCAAAATAAAACCAACATAAAATCACTTAATATAGCAACCCTGATTACTTCCAGCAGTTTACGTGAAATTATAGATTTATTCTCTCTCACAGATCTTAGTCATATACAGAAACTTGTCTATTGTGGTGACAAGAAGGAGGCTGAGATAAGTCGGATATTATTTCCCAGTTTACAGTCCGTTACTTTGTTGCTTGGTACATGGAGAAATGATGAAGAAAATCTGAATGAAAACATGGCGCGATGTCAAAACTTACAATATTTAGATATTAGACTCTTCACGTTATCTCACAAAATACTGGAAACAATTTTCAATTTTATCTCAGGTCAAAAATCAATGAAAGAGTTAACATTGATCTGCTTATACTGTAAAGAACATGGCCGCCATGATTGTAAGAGATTGAACTTGGACTTGTCTCAACATTCAACTCTATCAAAGTTACACTTGGAGAAGTTACCTTGGAGGCTACAACTGAATATATCAACACCGTCATTAGTTGCTGTTACGTTGTCGGACATCAATCTAGATGAAAGTTCATTGTTACTGCCACGTGACATGGTGAATATTGAATGTGTGGAGTTGGAGTATATAGAAATGCCTGCAGGAAGTTTACAGAACTTAAAAACCGTGCTGGAAAATCTGCCGCAGTCAGTTACAGTAGCGATGAAAGCCATTAAACCGGAAACAGAATATGACCGTGTTAGAGAAAATATTCGGAGATCACAAACTTTTCATGTGATACAAGAAGACTGGAGGCAGCCATTTGAGTTCAAAACAATAAAACCAAGCAAAGAATAGACAAGAAAAAACATTGTGAAATAAATTGAAGAAGTTACTTCAATAATTTTAAATAAACAAAACAATTTAAATATGGACATTTAGAAACAAAATGGCGGTTCTTCGAACTACATTATAGTCTTCAATTAGGACATACATGTAATATACGTTTCCAATTAAAACATTAATTGACAATTGATTATAGATTTAAAAAATAACTGATATAAATAATTCATGGAAGTTTTTTACAAGTTTTTTACGGAACTTAATGGATATAAAAGTTGGACAAGGATATGGAAATATTTCACAGGTAAGAGATTTTATATTGAATGTTTAATCTTTAATTATTATTTTATTATACATGCATATGTAAGAACTGAAATAGATTATTCACAGTGAACACGATTCTTATATTTTCTTTTAATCGAATAAAATATTTGATATAAATAAATCAACATTAATTAAATATTTTACATGATTTGTTTTTATTCTGGAATTAGATTATTTTTGTAATAAAAATGAAGCATTTTATAAACATAGACTATAAACAGATACACAATACATGGCACGTGTTTATTAAATGGCACGTCACCACCTCTACATTAAACATAGTTTGAACCAGCGCATACATGTATATAGTTACATTAAAGTGAATATACATGTATGTTAAACTTTTCTTTATTTTTACTCCGGAAAGGTTATTTGTTTATTGTTTTAGTAAGATGTTATTGTTACGTCATATATTTAAGGTACGTATTTGTAATTTTATGATAAAGTCTATTTGAGCCGCGTCACGACAAAACCAACATAATGGGTTTGCGACCAGCATGGATCCAGAGCACCCTGCGCATCTGCGCAGTCTGATCAGGATCAATGCCGTTCGCTATCAGTTTCTCTACTTGTTGTTAGGTTTGTAAGCGAACAGCAACATCCGCATCCGCGCAGTCTGATCAGGATCCATGCTGGTCGCAAACCCATTATGTTGGTTTTGTCGTGACGCGGCTCATTTATCCTCTAAATGTGAACCAAGCGTGTTCAATTACAGTCCTGGGGTCTAAATGTGGCCTCCCAGGGAGTTCAGTGAGTTTCTTTTTTTTGTTAATAGATATAACTGTAAACATCTTCTTTAAAAACACAAGAGATAATGCATACAAATTTGGTATGAAACATTATCTAGTGTACCCCTACCAAGTTAATATAAGCATAGCCGTGGCGTAAAAAAGGCTGGGCTCCATGGGGGATTGGGTAATGGCTCATAGGTTTTTCCATATATTTTGCAATAGAAACTAGTGACTTCCATACCAGTCATTGAATTTCTTTTGCAACCTGTAATTTCCATAGTTATCCCTTGTAAAGTTACCAGTGACTTTCATAGCAACCATTGACTTTGCATAGCAACAATAGTATACAACAAGATACCTTTTGACTTTTCATAGCAACCATTGTTTTTCCATAGCAACCTATGACTTCCACAGCAAGCATTTACTTTTGACTTAGCAACCAGTGACTTCCAAAGCAACCATTGAATTTGTGCACTATTTCAGATGCAGAAATAAACTTTGTAATCTTATCAGCTTAAGATTTGTTTTTTTTCTGCTTTTCATTCATAATTTACAACATAAATCAACTGTTCTTGTCATTAAGAGCCTTTATGATCATAATTTAACTACATGTAGATATAAAATAGTAAGATAATGTTTTGCATAAATCCCCTATTAATAATATAATTTGCGTTTTTTGTCATTTCAGCGGCATTGGATCATCATGCAAAACCTCTTGTGACGTTTACCATTATGATTTGTGTGGTGATAGATCAATTTTATTGGGATGATTGGATATGTTTTGAACAACTTCTTTGGAAACAGAAGTTTCATGTTTCTTGCATGTCAAGGTAAGACTTTAAATTACCCTTTTTATTAACAAAAGAAAGTGATAAAAAGTGTTCGTATTTCTTGCAAAAAAAACAAAAACAAACAACAACAATAGCCTGAATCGCAGTATTTAAGAGGTGCTGCCAGTTTCCTATATGCCTGCATTAAATTTTTTTAGTGAACTAACTAGTGTAGGTAGCCGACAAATTTCACATAAACAGCGCTATTGTGTTTAAAGTAGCACACCTTTAATGGAAATCTATAGTATCAGTATGATAGAAATAGGTCCAGCTACGCAAGCTATAAATTATTATAATGAATATGATTGAATTGTTTAGCTTTAAATATGTGCTTCTTACATGTTTATAATTTACTTTTTTAAAGATGAAAAATGTTATTTACTGACTTTTGTATTCAATATATTTGTATTTAAGTATACTAAAACAAAAGAAAAGATATAAATTTTTTCTTTAAGTATCAATATTGATTCATGTCAACAAAGATGTTATTAAAAAAGTAAATGACTCTAAGGGTTTAACTCTATACAGGACTGGAGCAGTACCTGTAGACGCTTTCAGAAATCGTGATCACAAAATAGACAAATACTTTTTCCGCCGATTCTTACATTTTATGCCCCCACAATGTGGGAGCATATAGCGTTGCACTTGTCTGTCCGTCCGTCCGTCCGTACGTCCCAAAATCTTGTGAACGCAACTCCTCTTAAACCGGATGGCAGATTTTGCTTAAACTTACAGGGATGAACAACCTTAATGTGTAGATGGTAGGAAAGAAAGGAATTTTCGCTGCGACCAAATTTAAGAGAATTATGGCCCTTTGTTGATTTTTTCACTATATACTATGTAGAAATTTTGTGAACGCAACTACTCTTAAACCGGATGACAGATTTTGCTTAAACTTCAAGGGATTAACAACCTTAATGTGTAGATGGTAGTAAAGGAAGGAATTTTTGCTCCGACCAAATTTAAGAGAATTATGTCCCTTTGTTGATTTTTTCACTAAGTACTATGTAGAAATTTTGTGAACGCAACTCCTCTTAAACCGGATGACAGATTTTGCTTAAACTTCCAGGGATTAACAACCTTAATGTGTAGATGGTAGTAAAGGAAGGAGTTTTTGCTGCGACCAAATTTAAGAGAATTATGGCCCTTTGTTGATTTTTAGTTTTCAACTTGTTGCACATGTAGTCCAAAAAATATTTGACCTAGAGTCATAAGATTGACAGAACAGTAGCGTGTGGGGGCATCTGTGTCCTATGGACACATTTCTAGTTCATTCATTATTATACTTAAAATGTATAAAAAGATGAAGTTCATCTTTAGCATGCAACGGCAAGATTTTGGCATTCAATCGCATTGTCCGGTATATACCGGAATACGGTATTTAGTGTTGTGCTTCACAGTTAAATAGGCAATTTTAATGGTAATTTTCATGTTAAAAGAAGATATTAGATAATAGTTTTGGCGCAAAATGCACAAAAAATAATTGGGACAAGGGCAATTGCAAATGAAAAGGTTAAATCAACGTATGTAAATCTGGTTATGTATCGTAACGGGTCTGCTGCTGCAGCAGATGAAAAACAAAACTATTAAAAAGCGGCATATGTATACGTTAAATTTTATAAGTACGTAATTACAAAATTGCGACCATTTTAATTTTGTAAATACGTACTAATAAATTTTAACCGCCTTAGTGTTTTAAATTCTTTTTCTAAACAGTGGATTTACTAAACAGATTAATAGTTTGCTGATTTACCAAAGTAAATGTAATTGAAATACTGCAATTCTATTGTGCAAAAAAAATAATTTCAAACACTAAAGATTTTTGGAAGCCAGAACAGACGGAAAGTCCGTTGTTCTATTCGCACATCAGTTTAATTCCATTTGGCTTATAGAAGGTCTGTGGTTCTACTCGCACATCAGTTACATTTCAGTTGGCTTATTGAAGGTCCGTGGTTCTACTCAAATGTCCGCACGTACCTAAATATGTGTTTCAGTTCGCAGTAGGTATTTGCTCTAGAAATCCGCTCCTGCCAAAATTTTAACACAATATATCCAGTGTCTGTTTATCTACTGTACCATAGGTAAAACAGAACATAAAACGTCAATGTTACTTGGAAAATATAAAAACAAGTGTAAGAATAAAATCATGCTATCTATACTGTTACAAAATGTTTTGATTAACTTATTTATCATTTCTTCTTCTCTTTCCATAAAAGGAGCTTCAGTAAAACTACAGTGAAAATGATGACAATGCTTCAATCACGACTTGACACCTAGTTCCTGGCATTACAGAAACATACACGAAAGAAAATTGCTCCAAGATAGTTTCGTACAATCTTCTGACTCTTGGCTTAACCGGAAACGGACAACAAACTTTTGCATTGATTATACCATTTACTTTTTTTCTTCAAGGGGAATGTACGTGTAAAAAGATACCACAACCAAGGTTGCTGTCAAATATATCCCTGGGTTCCTTCAAAATATGTTTAGTGAATTATGGTCATACCGTAGAAATTTAAATCAAAATTCAGGGTGAAAACCTTTATTGATTTAAAAACATCTTATTGAATTAATTTGATTGCTTTATCAAATATTGGACATAAAGTATAGAGGGATAAGCAACTACCGACTGGATAAACTGTCTTATGTTTGCCTCCAATTGAAGCCGCTCTCCGATAGAGTTTTAAAAAAAATCATTCGCCATTTGCCTTATACTTTTCTTATTTACATTAATTACAACGGGCAAAAATATACACGTTCACAACTATAAAAAAAGACAAACGAGCCGTGTCACAACAAAACCAACGTAATAGGTTTGCGACCACCATGGATCCAGACCAGCCTGTGCATTCGCGCAGTCTGATCAGGATCCATGCTGTTCGCTTACAAATCCTATTACAAGTAGAGAAACTGATAGCGAACAGCATGGATCCTGATCAGACTGCGCGGATGCGCAGCCTGGTCTGGATCCATGCTGGTCGCAAAACCATTATGTTGGTTTTGTCATGACGCGGCTCAAATTTAATTGTTTGGTGGAAAAGATAACGTAGTCTCCAGTTGCTTGTCCCATTATATTTTGTCCTAGATCCAATGAAAACGGACGTTACATATAAACTTTATAATAAGAGCAATAATCATTTTATTTAATTAGATATGCATATATAGATTTCTTTAGCAATTTAAGAGTAAAATGATACAGCAAGAATTATTAGACAAAAAGTAATCTATCATTGAGATTATTGTTAAATCTGACAAATTATATGTTCTTAAAGTCTAAGTCTTATAATTGCATGTATTGAATTTTTGTAGTGTAGTTTGATTATTGTTTTTTACTTTTTGATTTGTGCAAAAATAATTGCAGTTGTAACAATAAGAAACTTTGAAAGGATGCCTCCAAAAGAAAATTTTAAAAATATGTATACATGTGATTTTTTGCTTTTTGTGATATCTGAACATGATTTTTCAAATTTATATAATTGTACATAATATAGATGTTTATTAATTGTATTATTAATATAACGATGTTGTCATGTTACACTCGCGCAGTGTCCCGGGTTATACATTTACAATTATTTGTATCATAGTTTGGGGACCTTTCTGTTGAAAATGTGACAGAGTTAAATCGTATACACATACATGCACAGTGCGTTAACTGGAGTGCAGGTATTAGTTACCTGCACTCTAGAGCATGCCCATTGATTGGTTTATTTTGTCCAGGGTTTACATATTGTGCCGACAAATAAATGGATAGCGATTGAATTATCATATTCAAATGCTCGTTCATTGGTTACCGTTTTGTGGGGTTTCATATTGTGGTATCAAGGAACGTGTTTTTATGTTTGACTATGATACAAAACAGAAAGAACATCAAAACACTCGGCAATCTGATTTATACTTGGGGGCTATGTCCCCTCGTACAAATTAGATAGCCTCGTGTTTCAATGTTCTTTTTGTTACTTATATAGCGCATGTAACCTGTTGAAAATATATTTAACTTAGTACATTTTGTATACTAGTATAACATTCAAAATCTCCTAATTAGATCCTTGCATTCAAGGAAACAGAAATCATCATTTATTTTGCTTAGATGTGTTTATCAGTAGAAGGTTTGTTTGTATACATTAAAGCTCCAAAGAGCTAATTTCTTAAAAACTTTTTTTTATTTTTGCCGTCGCTTTGTGCCATAAATAGGTTACTGTATTTTGATTTTGTTGAATTACATTGATTTAGTATTTTGTATGGAAGTCAACAAAAACTATAGTGTTTACATTTTGCTACCTTACAACACATAACTGTACATTCAACTTTAGTTTCTTATGTTGTTTAACATCTAACATAGACTAGAGCGCTACTCTAAATCCATTATTATATATTATTGAACACAAGTTTGACCTGTCTAAAGAATGGAAAAAAAAATAATTTCTTTTATCTGTGGCATTATGTGCTCATTTATTTTTTGCAAATCCATGTTCTAGTGTTGTTGTTTTTTATAAATGTCATTTTGATGGTTTGTTTAAAGGCTCATTAGGCTTCAGAAATGGTATCATTTTTATTTCTAAATAAAACTGTTTATTTTGTAGGCATTTATAACAGTTTCGAAACACATACTTATTTGTTTTATACATGAATTTTCGTTTGCATCTTTAATCTGATGATAATTGGTAAAACACTAGTGAATAAGTTATTCGTATGGAAGTCAAAATACTACTTTATTTTCATTTTTTTTTCTCGTAAGACATATAACCGCATGTTCCGTATATTACCGTATGTTCTGTATCATTTTTTAGTTTTAAAACATCTCAAATGCAATTATCCATTATTTAAACATAATTATTAAACACATATTTTACATTTCTAAAGAGTTAAAGAAATATGGATTTCTGAGGCATAATGTGCCTTTCAGTTGATTCAAGTTGATATATAGTTGCATATATAAAGTTATTGAGTACCTGTAATTTTGTCTTATTTTTTCCACATTATTATGTTTATCTGCATACATTCAGGGAACAGAAAGTTACATTAGTTTCGATATGTATATACAGTAAATCAGCTTATTTTTAAGACTACATACATTCAGATAACACAATAAGGAAGAATTTTACGTTTGCAGTGATTGTAATAAGGCATTCTAGACTCTACTTTAACCCATTACGTCATATACCGCCTTTAACGCCTTTTTCACCCCCCATTTTGTTGTCTCAAATGGTGAAAAAATGACTTATTTCGGCCCCCAACACTTGTTTTTGTTTGTGAAATGTTGTTAAAAAAGTGACCACTTTTTCGGCGCGGCCCCCAACCAAAAGATACATCAGGGGGTTACTAGGAGGGGGATGTTCCCCCTTCTGTTTGGGGGGTTTTGAAGAGTCCCCCTCATCGCAAAGAAAATTTTGGACCTGTGAGAGGCTATAAATGACCCCAGATTGATCATAAGGTAACGTGTAACCAACGCTGAAAAGCATTTGACTCTATCTCAATCCATTGAGAAGTTGCAGCACTTTGAAATCAATTATGATGGAAAAAATCAACGCAAAATAGTGATTTTTGGCAATTTTGAGATGTCCCCTCGTTGCCATGGTAACAGAAAATTTAAGACTGAGCATGTTGTTGCAAGGGCAATTATCCAGTCAACATTTGTGCCAAGTTTGATTAGTGTTGAAGCAGTTTTTATAGTATTATAGCAATTTGAACTTGTAACGGAGACTTTTCAATGAAAAAAGCCATTTTTCACAAAATGCTAATGAAGTAATGGGTTAATGAATTTTTGGCGTTGCTGTTGTTTTAAATTATAAAGATGACTTGATGAAATTTAAGCAATATTGCCTTAACAAATGATGGAATTTTCACTCGTTACTATGACGTCAAATGTGAAGTAATTTCATCTTGCATGTTATTTAATGCATATTAAAAATTTACACAATCATACTATGTTTAGCCTCTACCCAACATAATATTCTTTAGTCAACGATTTCAATAAATTTAGAATTTATTCAGCAAACGAAATCAATAAACTTTTAGTATTAAATCAAGGTGAATATATAGAGAATAAACAAGTTTTGTTCCTGCTAATAAAATACAGGATATATTTTCACCGAGTGATATGAAAAATATTTCTCGAGTGGCAGACGCTAACTGTATTGAAAAAAAATACATTGACAATACGGAAAATGAAAATATGCATTTTATTTTTTAACTTTTTCTCAATATTTCATTCATAAGTAAAAAATAGTTTTATTCTATTCATAACATATTCAAAATAAGAACGGTTTACAGTTAACGCGCCTACAGTGTAACGCTAACATTTCCCGCTTTTTACGCTGTCTTGTATATATAAACCAAAATGACGTCACCTCACAGTGTTATAACAATAGTGTTATATCGTTTCATTATATGGCTTTATAGAGAATACATGGTTAATGTTGGATTGGGGAAAGTTTAGCCGGTGAGTGAGAAAGTTTATCTAGGCGAGCTTTAGCGAACCAAGATTCACTTTTGCAGCAAACTGGATAAACGTTCTCCATCCCGACAACAACCATGTTCAATCATGTCTTCAGATTATTTAAACGTTTCATTGTTACTTTTACCCGTCTACATGTATTTTTCATTGCTGTTATCTATATGACGTCATCATAGGCTAACAATTTGACGTAATGCTTAGATCCGGCCTGATAATAAAGACATTTAATGTAGTAGTAAATTACAATCATGTGACTTTGTTAATGTGATTAATCTTTTTATTAGTTTATGTTTATGTGAATGTTATTAATGCACTTTTTTTGCAAGATGTTGTTTTGAATGGTTTTATTTATAATATAAATGTGCAAAATGACTATATTTATATATTGTTTTCTTGTTTTGTTTTGTAAAAAGAATAACACTATTAATTTACAATTTACGTAACAGATATGTTAGTCGTAAAACAGCTGAAGCACCTATTACCTACTATTGTTTAGTTTATATATGTATACATAGTGTTTCAATTAATTTCAAACGGCGTCACCTCGGACACTACTTGATCAAATTATAAAAGCTTTTCCTAGGATACTCTTTGCATTTAGATCTTTAATACTTTTGATAAAATGGTTGTATTCATCACAAATCTTACGCTCCCTTCGCAGCTCACTGAATACACTCACGTTACTTCAGACGTGAGCGATAGTGGAACATTCGACCGATGGGCAGGATAGTACACAAATCTATGTCTCAGATGATAAAATGGTCATTTTGAAAAGTTACAATTACAGAAGAGCACGGCCTAGAGTTTTGATATTGTGTTTGTAGTATTTTGATCAAATCATGAATTGCAGTCGGATTTTTTTCTATTTCCATTTTTATAGACTTTAAGGGAACATCTTTTAAGATGGCCTTGTAAACTTACTTTTTTTCGACTATCACATAAATCTGATAAAGATAATGTGCAGTGCCCAAGAACCGTAACTCTTTGAAATGTTAGATTGATTGTTTATTGTTCTTTTTTTATTTAATTCTTGTGCCTAAAGCATCACTTAAAAAGCATCGGATTTTACTTCATAAAAAATTAATAGATGAACACATATTCTTGTGAAAGAGTGCTGCGTTTAGATGCATAACTCTCTATTGCATAATGTTGGAGTTACTGACCTTTGCTCTTCGTAAATAAAATTATGGTGCGGGACATAACGTTAAAAAGTTTTTGCATACATTGCACAGATGATAACATGCATTTAGGATAAGTACTTAAGACACATTACTTTGATATGCATATGTTTAGAGTAACTGCCTTGTACTTTCTCATATTTATAAAAAAATGAAATTTCGCCCGAAGCTTGCCTGGTGATAAATTTACAAAAGGTTGAAGTAAAGACCTTGAAACTATATAGATATATAAATCTCAATTAGGAAAAGGTGTATAAAACCATACAGTTTTATACTTTTTTCATATTTTTGTGAGGATATACCCTGTAATTTGCAATGCTTAATTTTTGTTCGCTGCCATTGGTTAAAGTTGCAATACACTATATTTCATAAATTTAATTCATTGCCAATTGTAATACATTATATTTCATATTTTACTTTCTGTCGTGACACAACACATACGCAGGTAAAGGTATCTACAAGATACGTCTTGGGAAGATATATTTTATAAAGGTATTTTATTAAGGTTTATGTAGTATTCAAACTACCATAACTATCTATTGTTTTCATTTGTTTTCATCGCCATTTGTAAATAGTTTACTAGTATACATTTTATGTCTAGAATATAACTTATGTCGATGTGATGTATTAACATAGAACTTTATTATATCATTTTAACAAAACGGTAAACAGGACATTAGGACTGGGCGTGTCTTATTTGTAATGATAAAAAGTATTTGAAAAAAATGTCATGATATAAAAAATAATATATAATGTTTTTTTTATATATAAAGTTTGCTGGGTAACGTTAAGCAAATTTTGAAAAAGTTGATAAAATGATAGGAAATGGCCATTCTTATATATATATATATACCTTATTTTTAATGTATTTAGTGACTCTTGAAAATACTATAAATATATGTCAATATCTTATTTCAAGTATTTGAAAATATTAGTATTATGATGTGCCTGCAATATGTGGGCATTATGCAAATGTTCGTATTATTGCCAAATTAAATATACTGTCAGAGTTTAGCAATTTACATGTATAATATGTTTACAATATATTATTATAATTCTTGTATTAATTTAACTATTTATATAATATCATAGTCCATATTTAAGAAAATAAAAGTGTGAAACTAAATTGATTTTTTTTTGTTTTGATTTGTTTCGGTAACCATTTCTTGTTTTCACTTCTTTGCCTCCAAAATGCGAAAACACGAATGGACAACAAAGTTGACTTTGTCGTTTCTTCGAGTTTTCGCTTTATCGGATAAGGGAAAAAATGACAGAAGAAGGTTGACAATATGACACGAGAAATCTGTCGGCTATGTGCATTTCATCTGTCGTATTTTCGCTTTTCGCATTGTCGCATTTTGACTTTTCCGCATTGTTGTGTTACCGCTTGTTCGCATTGTTGTATTTTGACATTTTCGCATTGTTGCATTTTCGATTTTTCACATCCAAAATAAAGCCAGGGTTCACAGAATGATGAATTATCTCGTAGTCTATCTTCAGTCATTTATGGAAACATAATGTATATGTTTTCTTCACAATGTAAAGACTTCAAATGAAGAAAAACTCTGAACAATGATTATCAATACTTTTCAGTTTTCACGCACGTAAAATCCGTGCAAAAAGTTATCACACCTTAAAGGTGGATACCAAACTGATTAAAGTTCAGATATAATTTTTTCTTACATATATTTCTGATTTCCACCGTACATGTTTCGCCTTCATTGTAATTTTGAACTCTATACACTACAGGTAGATACTGTAACTTATTACATGAAGTGTCAATAAAAAACTGGCAGATTTTATAACAATAGATCAAATAAATCTGACAAGTAATAGAAACCCGATACTTCATACAGCCCGTGATATCATACGGTCCGTTATTACATAGAACCCGATATTTCATACAACCCTTGATATCATACGGTCATTTCATAGAACCCGATATTTCATAAAACCCGTGATATCATACGGTCCGTTATTTTATAGAACTCGATATTTCATACAACCCGCGATATCATACGGTCCGTTATTTTATAGAACTCGATATTTCATACAACCCGCGATATCATACGGTCCGTTATTTTATAGAACCCGATATTTCATACAACCCGTGATATCATACGGTCCGTTATTCCATAGAACCAGATATTTAATACAACCCGTGATATCATACGGTCCGTTATTTTACAGAACCAGATATTTCATACAACCTGCGATATCATACGGTCCGTTAAGTTATAGAAACCGATATTTCATATAACCCGTGATATCATACGGACCGTTATTTTATAGAACCCGATATTTCATACAACCCGCGATATCATACGGTCCGTTATTTTATAGAACCAGATATTTCATACAACCAGTGATATCATCGGTCCGTTATTTTATAGAACCCGATATTTCATACAACCAGTGATATCATACGGTCCGTTATTTTTAGAACCCGATATTTCATACAACCCGTGGTATCATACGGTCCGTTATTTTATAGAACCCGATATTTCATACAACCCGCGATATCATTAGCCCCGTTGTATCATAAAACATGTTGCATCCTAAAACAATATCTTAAAATAGAACTCATTGAGTCATGATACCCATTTAAATCATAGAACCCTTGGTGTCAAAGAGCCTTGTATCATAAAATTCATTATATCATAGAACAGATTGTGTCATAGAACCTGTTGTTTCATAAAATACATTATATCATAGAACCAATGTTAAAATAAAACCCATTTTATCATAGAACCCATGGTATCTTAAAATGTAACATATCATATAACCCTAGTATCATAGAAATGGTCTCGTTGTATCTCACTGAGCCTGTTTTTCGTAGAACGCGTTGTATCATTAAAACAGTGGTTAAAATGAACCCGCACTATTGTTGAACCCGTGGTGTCATATGTACTTTTGTATCAAAGAACCCGTGGTGTCATATGTACTTTTGTATCAAAGAACCCGTGGTGTCATATGTACTTTTGTATTAAAGAACCCGTGATGTCATATGTACTTTTGTATCAAAAAACCCGTGGTGTCATATGTACTTTTGTATCAAAGAACCCGTGGTGTCATATGTACTTTTGTTTCAAAGAACCCGTGGTGTCATATGTACTTTTGTATCAAAGAACCCGTGGTGTCATATGTACTTTTGTATCAAAGAACCCGTGGTGTCATATGTACTTTTGTATCAAAGAACCCGTGGTGTCATATGTACTTTTGTATCATAGAACCCGTGGTGTCATATGTACTTTTGTATTAAATAACCCCTGATGTCATAATACCCGTTATAATATAGAACACATTTCCTATAGACTCTCTCATTTAAGCGATAACAGTCAGGGAAGAGTAATTTCCCTAACCGGATGTGACGTAAATAGGGATAAAACTATGCAGGCTGCATAGAATGTAAGCTTATTGAAAAGTTAAATCGTTCAATTATGATTATAACATGTAAATATTTACGCATGCATACATAAATTCAATTTCAAGACAATAGAAAAAAATACAAAAACAAAGATTGAGATTAATTCTCGCTACGGAGTGAAACAGCGAAATTTCAAAGGGAATAATTATATTTATTAGATGTAGATTTTTTCTCTAATGCCAAGATAAATAGCTAGTACCTTAATCAAATTTTAATATTTTATAAACACCCATACACAATGAAAGTGCCTATAATAAATTTAAATGGCCATTTTCTAGTTGTTTTTTTTTGTGTTATTTTCTGTCATTTAGAAAATTCCGGCGTATTTGTGACAAACATGACAATAAGATTGCCAATGTTTTTTAATGATTGTTTTTCAAGCCTTAATTAACAATAACAGAATGTATTCTGTCAAGACTTACTGATTTTTTTTCATTATGCCGTATAAAAATATTTCAAAGAACAAGTGAAGGATATAATTTTATAAATATTCCGAAAAGAACGAAAACCATGTGGCATTGACTTTTATAATTTTAGATTCGCAACAGACAATAATTACTGATAGATAATTTTGATATTAAAAATCTATTCTTATATGGTTATAAAAACAAGTTTGCTTCTTTAAAAGAAGCATGCGAGAGGTATTTTGCTGCTGTGGTAGATTTGTTTAACTCGAAAATATTTGGGGATATTATATGGCATAAAAGACACAATGATTGGTTATAAATTACAATTATTAAACAAAATATAATTTATTATAAATATTGCAATGAAAGTTTGTTTTACACTTCATCTTTTTTAATGTTTTAAAAAATTATATGCCGGAGAAATGGACTTTTTTCTTGGCGCATTAGGGATACTTTTTCTACAAAAAAAGAAAGTAAAATTACTTATGTAAATTAAATGATATATATCATTTACATTTGTATTTTAAATTCAGTTTCCTTTCTAGAAAAAATATATATACATATTAAAAGTAGTATCAAAATAAAAATTTCTTGTAATGTTCAATAAGCAAATTTTCGGTCACTGTTTTGTTAAATATAAGGAAACATTTCCTCTACATTTTCAAAAACGGGTATAAAGTATGTTAATCAAACAATTTTAAGTCCAGGGTTTATATAAAAAATGTTAATACTGTTACATACACTGTTATATACTGTTTATTTCCCTTTGCATTATTCAGACATACCGGTTCAATACATTGTCACTCGGTCATATAATACATGTAGTGTTTGTTTGTTTTATTTTACGCCTTTTCCCAACAGTATTTCAGTCATATAGGCGGGTAGTTTCCTAACCATCTTTCCTGGAGAGTTACACCAGTACTAGATAACCTTCCTCTGCGCTAAACTACCAAAGCATCTCCTGGGGATCGAACCCACGCCAGAGAGGTAACTGGATTAGAAGTCATCGACTCTAACCCCTCGACCACGGAGGCGGTAAATATAGTGCAGGTTGATATTGTAGCTATAATGTTCACTGTTACTATTTATCGGAACATGACATAGTAAAACGTTATTCAGAAAACAATACGGTAATCGATTTATAAAGTTTAAAAGATAAGACGAATGAAACATCAACGTAGTGCTTAGTAACATAAATGATATTCCGATTTTTCTATGTACCGATTTTTTTTAATTCGATGTTAATTTTTCGTTTAAGTTAAGCCGTATTTTGAAACGGGATAAGTGCGAAAAACAATTTTTGTAGACTGCTCTAAATAATTTTACGCTTAAAATGAGATTCATTCACTACAATCAGATACGCCAAAATGGATGCAGCCAGCAATCAGTCTGAACACTATGGAGAGGTCTGATGACTTGCGTTGTCACACATTAGATGTATGGTGATAAATACAGTAAAATAAGTCATTAACTGCATATGACAATGTAAATCATTTCTTGGATCGGGAATAGTTTATCTTTTCTGGAAATTTTAGTACATTTTTTACTAGGTTAATTTTCTTGAAAATGGTTTTGCTCATCTGGAGATATGAAGCTTTAAACTATAATAAGAGAAAGGGAAAGTATGAAAAGTTTAAAAGTTAAAACACGTCATCTATTTGTGACACACTTATCGTTCTTGTGTTATATCTATTGAATGTGCCAGTATGTTTGCAAGAGTTATCTGCTTTTTTTATAATTTATAATAAATCGATATTACATGGAAACAGAATCGCAGACAATTTCTATATTTGTAACTTGTGTCCTCGTTTATTTTACACACACTTTTTTCATGTTCAACGCATTTAAGCGATTCTATGGCAAATTAATGACAAACTATAATAATGATCATATGTCCTCAAATGACATTTTTTAAAGTCCCAGCATGAGTTTAAATTTCTATATATTTTGGGTTAGAGCGTAAATATATCCGTATATGTTAAAAGAAAAATAAACGCCGACAGAACCACCGAGTAGTTTTAAAACAAGTCAAGTGACTTATACAAATCCTGGAAGTTACAATAACAGATGTTGTGGATATTGTATGATTAAAACAAGTCTAAGTCATTCATTTGACATGTTATTAAACGTTTAAAGAGTTCACTGTGACAACTAAATCCAGGTGGTCAAGTTCGGAAACCAATATTTAATTCTTTATACGGAAAAAAGTTTTGTTCTTGTGACTGCCTAATAGATACTTTATTCATTTTCAGGAAATTTACAGAATAATGTACGAACAAATGAAAATTTTGTCTCCCTTTAAAGTTTTCAGTTTGACACATATCTGTAAAGTTTTCAAGGATCTCATATCGAAATTTCTTGGCCAGTTTTACATTCACGCTTTTCCGTCATTCTCAACTTTACAGCTTTACAGGTTTTATAGACCACATGAACAATCAGAAATTTTCCGCATTTTTATGCAAACTTGAATTTGAAAGAGAGTCGATGAGCGAAGTAAATCCTCTGTGTTATCCGTAAAAATGTTTAGTTTTCAAGAATAAATGAAATCAAGTATGTAATCAAAATTTAAACTTAAATTCTTTTGCAGATGCACAACGCCGTCGTAACATGACGGAAACATATCATCAAAATACTGAGAAACGGAAACAAGAACTACTTTATGGCAGCGGAAGGATTCGTTCTGTACTATGTCCTCAATATGAACAAAATCTTGATGGGAGTATTTATATCTCTGTCTATATATACCTACACATAATCTCTGATAAGTGGCAAAATTGACCAAATTCACCACGTTTGGGGGCTAAAACCCCTGTATTTAACAATTATGCTTCATATGTCGAGAATGTTCTATTAAAAGGGAATTTAAAACAAAAATGCCCCAGTTTCCCAAACTTTTAATACAATTTTGGAAATGTATTTTAAAGGAAAATATTGTGAATTGATAAGTAATGTGATTTTAACGTTGCAATTAAATTGCGCTTAGAACGACACTCACAATTAACAAAAAGCGGTCATGAATCGCATATAACATATAAAGTATTAATTGAATCTGGAATATATTCACCTATTATCACAGTCATGTTTGATTATCAATATTTAAGCTTCTCTTGACGCATGCAGCTTTAACAACAACCCTTGATCCCTTGATCATTTTTTAAATCAAAGTATATGAAAAGGGAAAACAAAAGTGCGAACATAATAGTGCCACGCTGATTTCCCAGGAAATAACTAATCCATTCAATCATTTAGCAATGAGTCATCGTATCTCAAAATGACTTCACAATACCGACACAGTTAATGGCTGTCTCAGACACATGCATTCGAAAAATGCGTTGGTTGTTGCTCAATTAAGGTTTAAACAAACAAACATAATAAACATGTACTTTCACTATTTTTGACACATTAACTGAATCCTTGCGACGCTAGTACGGTTAACACATACAAAACATTTACAATTTATACAAGCGACACAGTTTTGGTTATCGGCTGAACACAGTTGCGATTAAATTATGCAAAACAGTTATGTTGAACCGCTGCCACACAATTATTTTGCTAACCGCTGAAACACTGTTACGGTAAACCACAACAACACAGTATAAAGGATTTGTCACTTCAGCGTCAGAATAAAGGATTGCATAACTATTATATTAGACTAGCGCCGAACAAATCAACCCAGTATAAGAATGATTAATTACGCCAGTTTTGCGTCAGTATGTATAATAAGTCAGTCCTGTGTTAGTATGAAATATGAATCAGTCAAGCGCAAGTATAAATTATTTGTCAGTCCTGTGTCAGTATGAATAATTATTCAGTCAAGCGTCAATATGAATAATTAGTCAGTCTGGCGTAACTATGAATGTTTAGTCAGTCTGGCGTAGGTATGTATGTTAAGTCAGTCCTGCGTCAGTATGAATGTTTAGTCAGTCCTGCGTCAGTATGAATGATTAGTCCGTCTAGTGTCACTATGACCGTCCTTCTTCAGTACGAACGATTAGTCAGTCCTGTGTCAGTATGAATAATTATTCAGTCAAGCGTCAATATGAATAATTAGTCAGTCTGGCGTAAATATGAATGTTTAGTCAGTCTGGCGTAGGTATGTATGTTAAGTCAGTCCTGCGTCAGTATGAATGTTTAGTCAGTCCTGCGTCAGTATGAATGATTAGTCCGTCTAGTGTCACTATGACCGTCCTTCTTCAGTACGAACGATTAGTCAGTCCTGTGTCGGTATGAATAATTAGTCAGCCATGCAATGGTGTTAAACAAAAGTCGGTCCTACGCCAGTATCAATGTTTATTCAGTCAACCATCAGTATGAATGACTAGTCTGTCCAGTGTCACTAATGAGAAATTAGACTTGTTCTGCTTTCGTAACGAAAACGATAAGTCAGTCCTGCGGCAGTATGAATAATTAGTCCGTCCTGTAGTTCGGTGTGAATGATTAAACAGTTCCGCCTCAGTATGAATGATAGACAGCCCTATACATCCGTATGAAATTTAACGTCTCATGCTTCATTACCAATGATTACTCTGTCAGCGTAAAGTATGAAGAATTACCAGTCCAGCGTCAGTATGAATAATCTACTCAGCCTGGCATCATCAGTATGAATGATTAGTCAGTCCAACGTCAGTATGAATGATTAGTCGGTCGTCGTATGACTAATTTGTCCGTCCTGTTTGTATGAATGATTAGCAAGTCCAACGTCGTTATGAATGATTAGCCAGTCAAACGTCGGTATGAATGATTAGCCAGTCAAACGCCGGTATGAATGATTAGCCAGTCCAACATCGGTATGAATGATTAGCCAGTCAAACGTCGGTATGAATGATTAGCCAGTCAAACGTCGGTATGAATGATTAGCCAGCCAACGTCGGTATGAATGATTAGCCAGTCCAACTTCGGTATGAATGATTAGCCAATCACACGTCGGTATGAATGAATAGCCAGTCAAACGTTGGTATGAATGATTAGCTAGTCAAACGTCGGTATGAATGATTAGCCAGTCCAACATCGGTATGAATTATTAGTCAGATCAGCTTTAGTATAAATTGTTAGTCAGTCCAGTGTTAGAGGCTCACATAATATTAATTCATTCAACTCGATCAATAAATCTATGTATATATCACAAAGCACAAAAAGTCATCACGACAGAATCATAATGCGCAAGTATTGACTTTTAGTACGCGCAAGTTGTAGCGTTCCAATGATTTATCCATAGTTACTAGTTTGTTTCTTTGCTCTTTTGCTTTTCATTTGTTCTTGTGTTTGTTTGTAAACATAATGTTTGCACATTTTGTCAATTGTTTGTTCTTGCATATATTCATTTTCGACCAAATGTTTATCATATAAATTTACCAAGTTTTAGCAAACTTATCTCTAAAATGTATTCAAACAATAGGACATTCAGCTCAAATGATTGAACGCATACTATTGATATGCTGTGTTTTTTCTCAGGTGGAATTTAATTGTTTAAGGGTTTAAATGAATTTAGTTTAAATATAGTTTATTTCAAACAGCTTCACAGTGTTTACATTTATATAAATAAACAACATTCAATAATGTACGGAAGCGTCCTGGTGCCAATTTAACATGTTCTATCAAAAGATAACTCCTACATAGGACTTTGTAACTCCTACGTAGGACTTTATAACTCCTACGTAGGAGATAAAAAGCCTAATAAGGAGTTTATAAATTCTACGTAGGACTTTATAACTCCTACGTAGAAGAACACTTATAAAGTCCTACGTATGAGTTATAAAGTCCTACGTATGAGTTATAAAGTCCTACGTAGGAGTTACTAAGTCCTACGTAGAAGTTAAAAAGTCCTACGTAGGAGTTTAATAGTCCTACGTAGGAGTTTTAAACTCCTAATTACGCTTTTTATCTCCTATGTAGGACTTATAAAGTCATACGTAGGAGTTACAAAGTCCTACGTAGGAGATTAAAAGTCCTTATATAGACTTATATAGACTCATAAAGTCCTACGTAGGAGTTATAAACTCCTAATTAGGCTTTTTTGATCTCCTACGTAGGAGTTATTTTTTATAAAACATGTTAAATTGGCACCAGGACGCTTCCGTTGTAATGTACACAATACAAGCATGAAGTGTTAAAAAACGATTGGCTACGAGAGCTGAGCTTATCGAGTCATTCTTTTTATGGATTTATAGTGCATAAACTACGGTATGACAGTAAACGTGACTTGCTTGAACTTTATTTGACTTTACATCCTTATTTTTAAATAATTAAAGTCATTTTTTTTCTGTAATCTAAAGTAAAAACATAAACACGCTTTCCTTGAATAACTTATGTCTATATTGTCTATTGGTCACTTATAACAGAAAGATTTACAAAACCTTATTAAGAAATATGCCCAGAAATATATTGAAATATGTATTTTTGAGCTATCCTTAGCACGTTTTAAGTGAAAAGCGTTGCAATTTTATGTAATTTTTATTATAAAATTACAAATAGAATTATTATTCTAGATAAACAGAGAGAACGAATGGTCTAATATCGACAAACTTATCTCGAAATTTCGAGTATCTTACTCGATATTTCGACTTAGTAACTCGAAATTTCGACTAAGTAACTCGAAATTTCGACTTACATTGCACGACTTTCATTGGTTGCCGGTGAAAGCAACGTCTGAATAACGCCTGAACGTACAAATTAAAGGAAGCCTTGTGTTTTTAAGGTCGGGTGTGTACATGCCATTACTAAGTTTAAGTTAAATTTCAATAGGTTTTGTCCAGGCACCCGTTTCTCCATCTCCATCGTTCAACGGCACAACCTACTATTAATAATATCTTATATCATCTAACTAACAACGTTGGCCATTTTGTAATCTTAATAAGTCGAAATTTTGAGTAACTAAGTCGAAATTTCGAGTTTATAACAAATTTGTTTCAAAATAACAACAAAATGACTGAAATTATGCAGTGTTCATACGTATGAACAAAAACCTGCCATGTTGAAAACTGTAAAACAGTTTTTTTTTTGTTCATACGTATGAATAAAATAGTATTGTGTAATTTATGTGATATTTTTCACTCTGTGAGTTGGTTTTGTTCAGGCGTATGAACAAATTTGTTTCAAAATAACCACAAAATTACTGAACTGATGTTGTGTTCATACGTGTGAACAAAAACCTGCCATGTTGAAAATGTTAATATTTTTTGTTCATACGTATGAACAAAATTGTATCATGTAATTTATGTGTTATTTTCCACTCTCTGAGTTGGTTTCGTTTAGACGTATGAACAAATTTGTTTCAAAATAACCACAAAATTACTGAAATGATGTTGTGTTTATACCTATGAACAAAAATCTGCCATCATGTTGAAAAAATGTTTAATTTGATTTACTTTTTGGTTCATACGTATGAACAAATGTGCAGCTGTTTATGTGTTATTTTTTACTTTGTGAGTTGGTTTTGTTTAGACATCTGAACAAAATTTGTTTCAAAATAACCACAAAATGACTGAAATAATGCAGTGTTCATACTTATGAATTAAAACCTTACAAGTTGAGGAAAAAAATTGTTCATACGTATGAACAAAATTGAAGCGGCTAATTTGTGTGCTATTTTGACTCTAATAGTTTGTTTTGTTCAGACGTATGAACAAATTTTGTTGAAAAATAAAAAGATTATTACTGATTTTTTGCTGTTTTTGTCCTTTTATGCCCAAAAACCTGTATTTTTTACTGTGTTTTTTCAAAGAAATAATAAATCGGGCCAAAAAGAGGGACACTCGGAAAATCCTCTTTTATTCTGGAAGCAGATAAGTAAAGAATATCATAACTAAATTGAATAAGCGACAAAAAAAACGCCATCACCAGTAAAATTGCATCTTTAGGAAAAGGAAGTCGATGTCAACATACATCATGTTAAAATGTAACAAAATTAGTGAAATTTAACAGAACTATAATTCAGAATTGTTGATGTGACGTCATGATGTGGTGACGTCATAAAGAATAATGCGATAGGTTACGCGGCATAATCAGTAAAATATACTTACACTCACTCAAAAAGCATGAAATTAAAATAAAATTTATTTGTTTTACATATAAGATTAAAATATATTTTATTCATGAACACCAGCTATTATATAAAAACCAACGTTTGAACATACTGTGTTATCTTCTGATTGTTTTTTCAATTCCGTACAACGTTACATTTTACAGAGGTCAGTATCAGATGTAAGAACGACCCATACAATGGACTAACATGTGCCGCAGAATACCCAGACCATTGCAAAGGTATGCACAAAGCAACAATTCTCGATGTTAAGTTTTTCAACAATTTCACTCAGTACATTAGTTTAGTTTGTACAAATTATCTTAGTTCAATTGTGTTAAACGCTATGGGTTTATTGAAACACTATCAAATTCATTCCTGGAAGCGATCAGTTCTAAGCAATGAATATAAAGTTGTTGCTAAAGGAACAAATCATTAAATTAAAGCTGCATGTGGTTTAATGCTATTTTACCAATAACCTTTAGACCTTAAAATAAATAGAATAAAATATAAAATGAAACAAGAAATTTAGATTACAATCCTTATCGCATACTAAAGCGTGTCTATAATTGCCTGTAACTCAATTTCGCAGTACAGATAAGAGGTATATTGAAGATTGTCAAAGATATTAAAATCATTTCGTACAACTTTTAATCACAAATGAATTAACATGTAACCGTTTACCTTTTGAATGCCTTACCAGTAGCTAGGGACTGTTTCAGGGACCAAGTATCAATATAATTAACAAAATATCTTATGTTGTAATTATATTACAAATATTGTTGTAAATCGTGGTAAAATATTAGAATATTCTGTAACGACCGTTACAGATTAGCATGTTTAGAAACTCTTGAAATTTTACATTATTTTTTGTTTGTTTTAAAATGGCTATTTATTCAGTTAAATATGAAAGTATAAACTTTGTCAGTGAGCACTCTAGAGAAAAATTAATTTGAAATATAATATTTGATTTATTTTCCAGTTGAAACAAAAAGCATTAATAAGAAGCAAAACACACACATACATAATACCGCAATTATATACACAGCAAGGCTTTTAATATAAACTTTTGTTCAGCACACCGAGCAGCTAAGTAAAATATCGTGGTAAAGAGTGACCAAAAAAACCAACAAATTTTCTTTTTCATTTGACCATCAGAGCAATGGAACTTCCCCAATCCATGCACACAGAACAACCTGGACAGGAATATTAACAAATTTGTTCACCCATTCGATAAAACAAAGTTTCTGATGTGTGGTCAGCTAGGCAAATTATATGTTGTTCAATGTCCACAGCATGAGGTAAGGTTTGAACGTCAAATATCACATTCTGTTCATCATTCAATTTTCAACGATCATGTCACTCTCATGTTTTGAATATATTTCAAAAGGAAATGGAACAGTAGAAGGTCAGGATATTGATTTCATAGTAATGACAAATTTGTAGCTAAAAGTTAGAGATTTAAAGCGGGTTTTTCGACTGAAACTTCAGTTTATTAGATAATTAAATGCTGGCGAGTGAGCTGGTGGCCGGGCGTTAACAAATTAACGAAATTAAATTCATTGACGAAAATTGACGAAAAAGTACTAAAAGCTATCCATTTAAATTCCCGAATAAATTACAAAATTAAAACAAAATTAAGTTTTATAAAAAATTAATATGAAATTCACATAAAGACATGACAAAATGTAAGGAAGTATAATATGCACAGTGGCACCCAAATTCGTTTAGTTATGAAATCATAGAGCGTTCCGTTCATAAAATGTCAATTAATTTTAAATCCTTTAGATATTCCATGATGGCTGTGGTGAATGCGGTGATGCAAGAAATACAGCATACTGTAGCAAAATTGGCAGTGGAAGTGGTGGTTGTGGCAACATGGGCAGTGGAAGTGGTGGTAGTGGCAACCTGGACAGTGGAAGTATAACCATTGAGGGAATTGTAGGTGAAAGTGGTATAGGCACTAGCGGCGGCAGCATCATTAATGGTATAAATAGTGGTATTGGAGGTCGCAGCGGTATGAGCAATAACGATGGAAGCGTTTTAAGTGGTATAATAAGTAGCAGTGGAGGTGGCAGCGGTATGGGTAACAGCGGTGGCAGCATCATGAATGGTAAAAGTAGTGGTTTTGGAGGTGGCAGTGGT
>NW_026866801.1:0-36384 GCF_026571515.1 Ruditapes philippinarum
GACCCAAAGTGTGACCTTGACCTTTGACCTAGAGACCTGGTTCATGTGCGCGACACTGCTCCTCATAGTGGTGAACATTTATATGAAGTTTCATTAAAATCCTCCAATACATGTAGGAGATATGCTCCGGACAAAATTGGACGCCGCCTTCCCGACCGCCCGCCCGCCAGGGGCGTTCCCATAATACGTCCCGTTTTTCAAACGGGCGTATAAAAATTAAATGACAATAACTCCCAAATTGACATAATATGTATTCAGGAAACAAGATTCATAGAAAATTATATTAGGACCATGCCTGGGTTTAGATCAGAATTCAAATTTTATTCAGGTCCTAATACACCAAAAAATTATATAGCAGAGGGATAAGCTTAATATTGTTTTACTGCGGCTGTCAAATTGGGTCAAATTGCCGCTGTATCTTTACCGCTTTTAAGACTAACTGTATACATGTACTTTTATAGGCACTGGTGCTTAAAATGTCACAAATTAGTCGGTGTTACCAAAAGATAATAAATAAACAATGCTCAGCAAAGAACAAACATATCAATGTTCTTTTTAAGCAGCAGGCACTTACTGTGCTTGGTTCAAAAGAAAAATCTCTAAAATCAGACCAATGCAGTCAGCCTAGGTACGCTCGATTTTTGTTACTCAGCGTATTTTTTTTTTGTTAGTAATAATATATGATATACATATGATAATTTAAATATCCCAATCAATTATTCACTAAATAACTTGTCTGTCAGTGCAAAGAAATGATAAATGCTGTCATCAATGAGTTGATAATGACAGTAGGGAAATGAAATTACACTGAATCAAACTGAAGTCACTCAAAGTTTGTTAACTAATTTCAATTAGTTGTTTTATTTATTTTATATGATTGAAAAATCATGTTTTTTTAGTCCTTTTATTGAATGTTAATAAAACTGAAAATTCCCTTTTTTTGGCATTTACGTGCTATTTTTTCCCGACCCAATGGGCACTGACCCCCTTCCCCCAAAACTGAAAACAAGAATCTGTGTTTGATAAACACAAATGCCCCCACGCTCACTGTTGTCAATAATTTAACTTTAGAGAGTGAAGTAGCTCATTTGTATGGAAGACAAAATTCTACTTTGTTTACATTTTGCCACTTTCATGACAATTATTTCATATAAGGCGCTACTTTCTTTAGAATATAAGCATCTAACTAAATATGAAATAAATCTGTCAATATATAAAGGCTGTATCAGGGCAAAAGTGTCAAAATCTATTTTTAGCACTGTTGACCTTGACCCAACTGACCCCTAACTCCATCCAAAGGAAGAATACCATGTAAGTAATCTTCCTACCAATTATAATACAAATCTGTCAATAAATAAAGGCTGTATGAGCAAAAGTGTAAAAATGTATTTTTAGCACTGGTGACCTTGACCCAACTGACCCCTACCTCCATCCAAATGAGAATACCTCAATTTTATGTTCCTACAAAATATACAAGACATCTGTCGATAGAATAAGGTTAATACACCTGTAAAAGTGTAAAAAATCTATTTTTGACATTGGTGACCTTGACCTAAATGACCCCTTACTAAATGAAAAGGAAGAGGACTTCCCTTGGTATGACTATTATAAAACTGAAAGACATTAACTTAAAAATAATGGCTGTATGAGCAGAAATGTTTAGATTTATTTTTTTACACAAGTGACCTTGACCTAGAGACGCCTAACACCACAAAAAATTAGAGGACCATTAAAGGTATCCACCTACCAAATATGAAAGATATCATTAAATAAATTAAGCAATTAGGTGAAATTTTTTGATATTTTTATCCAACTTAGCAAAATAGGTTAACCATACAAGGCCCTATTTTCAAAGTGATAAAAAGGGAAATTACTGGGAAAATGGATGGCACATTTATATAACTTGGCAATATCATGTACATTGTATTGATAAGTAAGTGTGAAAATTATTAAGCCATTAGTTCAAATAGAACATAAGATATTTCCAACTTGCCAGTTTAGGTTAACCATTATTCATTTTCTAAGTGCTGAAAAGGGCCATAACTTGGTGCAAATGGAAGCCATAGTTATGTAACTTGCCCAGATCATATACTTTGTATGGATTAGTAAGTGTGTATATAATGAAGCCATTGGTACAGCTAGAACTTAAGAAAAATCCAACTTGCCGTTCTAGGTTAACCTGGTACGGACAGACGGACGGACGGACTGACGTTCCAACATTTTGGGTTTAGGGGCTATTTTCTTTGTTATTTTCTTTGTTTTCTTAAGGGCTACTAGCCCCTACACCCTTTGATCACGGAATGAACCTATTGTTCTCTTTTGTTCTCTTTACTTTTATATAGCCCCTAAACCCAAAATGTTTGCTCTGACAGACGGACGGACAGTTCAATTACTATATGCCCGGGGGCATAACAATTGACTAGTGCTTTGGATATTCATCCGTAAAAGAAAAGATTTTCAAGGCTGATTTTGTGCATTACCTATGGATGTGACTGTTTTTGATGTGCAGCATCAAAATTTAACTTGTATGTATTTGATTTCAAAATGGCTGAAAACAATGTAGGAAATCAGGTGAAGTGTCCATGCGAGTAAAGGAAATTCTATGTCAACCATGTTTAAATAACAACAGATTCTATGTCAACCATGTTTAAATAATGATAAATTATATATCAACCATGTTTAAATAACGATAAATTCTATGTCAACCATGTTTAAATAACGACAAATTCTATGTCAACCATGTTTAAATAACAACAAATTCTATGTCAACCATGTTTAAATAATGACAAATTCTATGTCAACCATGTTTAAATAATGATAAACAAACGACAGCGGATAAGTTTTGTCCAACTTGTTCTATTTGATACACTACAAAGACACTTTCATGTAGGAAATGGTGAAGTGTCCAGGCGAGTAAAGGAAATCCTATGTCAACCATGTTTTAATAACAACAAATTCTAAGTCAACCAAGTTTAAATAATGATTAATTATATGTCAACCATGTTTAAATAATGATAAATTCTGTGTCAACCATGTTTAAATAACGATAAATCCTATGTCAACCATGTTTAAATAACGATAAATTCTATGTCAACTATGTTTAAATAACGACAAATTCTATGTCAACCATGATTAAATAATGATAAACGAACGACAGCAGAAAAGTTTTGTCCAACTTGTTCTATTTGATACACTACAAAGACACTTTCACTAAAATTTCACACCTAAATATGATTCTTTTACGTCATAACACTGTGCAAAGCGTGACCATAAATCCTCAGTGCGCCTTTACATATCAAGCTGAACGGACGTGGTTTTGTTCAGTATTTTTTTTTACCTAAATCCTTGATATAGCGTACATTTATACATGTATACCTTCTTCGTTTATACATGTTGATTTATTGGGTTACGATGTAATCCATACAGTTAATTGGGCGTTGCTCATTTTATTTCAACATTATATTAATAATTTCCTATCATATAATTGAAAATGTAATTAAGTTTATGACGTTGTTGTAAACTTTTTATCGTGTATATGTGTTTATATACTTTTTACGGTTTTGGTACGATATTGGAACAGACGTTAAACATTATCACAAAATCATTTACGTAAAGGAAATCCTATGTCAACCATGTTTTAATAACAACAAATTCTATGCCAACCAAGTTTAAATAATGATTAATTATATGTCAACCATGTTTAAAGATCCTGTATGTTATGTAAAAAATTACAGAAAACATCAAAAAGGTTTCATTTGATGGTAAATGCAATGATTTTACGGAAAAAAAAAATCAAAATTGGTAAATAATACACAAAATTAAATGATGAAAAAACTTCAACGCTCGTTCAGTTTTTCTAAATATAACACATAGGTACGTCATCAGTAACAGTTGAATTAAGTTGCATCCGCAGTTTGACTTTTTGTGCTGTACACTTCATATGAATTTGATGAACATAACAGTTTTGTATCCATTATATATGGATACAAAATGGATATTTTCAGAATGTGGTAAAAAAAATGAAAGCAAAGAAATTAAGAAACTGGTTATTCAGCTCATAAAAAGAGAACCAGGGTTGCTGTTTGACTTGCTGGAGGATGATGGGACACCACCACCGCAGCCACCTCATCCTGCTGCAAGTAATATTCCATCTTGGTGCAGATGTTTGAACTGCAGAGAGATGCCAACGGAGCTTGAGAGGAAGTGCTGTGGCTGTAAGCCAGAAAATTGTGTCAGCCAGAGAGATGTAAGTAGTTCTGAATATACATATATTTAATTACATTAAAACTGTGACTTCATTTTTCACATCTTACTCTGTTTGCTTAGTCAAGATATATAAAATTCAATTGTAACATTATTGTAAATATTATAACATCTGAAATTTTGGCTACATTCATGGAGTGATGACACATTTCTAGTTAACAGAACACCACTGAAATTCCCAATTTCATGAATATGGGTCATGTTCCCAAAATCCTGGAAAAAATCCCTGCCCTGATTATGTAAAAAAAATTGTCTCTTGACCATTCTTGAAAATTACATATATGTCTAACCCCCGTCCCCTGAAAATTTTGTTTTACCTCTGGTAAAAAACCATGGATCAACATTTTGATTAAGTGATTATTATTAACAGTCCAGTTCATGCATTATAATAATTGACTTTTATAAATGATTTCTCATTTATGAACATTTTTGGTAAATACAATATGGATTTTCTTTCTTGCAGCAAATGGATAGAATTTGCCTGGACCCAGAAGTTCTTGCCATAGGCCAAGCATATTATAGAGATATGCTTGGTCGACATAGACAACACATGGAAGATTATAACAAGACCATGCGACATTCGGGCTATAGAAACTTTACTCTCTGGCGACATGGCAGGCTAGGAGCAGGAGTGAGGAGGGTGATCCCCAGTTGCTGTGTTAGAAGAATAAGGGACACATTCCCCTCAGCTTCAGGAACTTACACTGGTTTGTTCCAGGAAGATATGTTTGACTCTAATACAACTGCAAAAATACAACTCGAAAATGAGAATGGTGACCCCAACTTTTTTTTTCGCTTAAAATGTTTCTGTTATCATATTCTAACAACATGCAAACAGCAGAAAAGTTTTGTCCAACTTGTTCTATTTGATACACTACAAAGACAGTTTCACAAAAATTTCACACCTAAATATGATTAAATGTGATAAAAAAAAAATCATTCAATGTGATAATGGGTCTGAGTTTAAAGGGAAAGTAGACAAACTATGGGAATGAAACACAATCAAAATCATTTGTTCTTCTCCATACCATCCACAGTCGCAAGGTCCAAATGTGAAAGAACAAATAGGACATTAAAAAACAAGATTCGTTTTGCATCAGAAAAGCGTAGAGCGGATTCAATTGGGTTAAATTTTGTTTTGTTTGTTTGTTTCATTTTACGCCTTTTTCAACAGTATTTCAGTCATATAGGCGGGTAGTTTCCTAACCATCGTTCCTGGAGAGTTACACCAGTACTAAACTACCTTCCTCTGCGCTAAACTACCAAAGCATCTCCCAGGGATCGAACCCACGCCAGAGAGGTATCTGGATTAGAAGTCATCGACTCTAACCCCTCGACCACGGAGGCGGTTAATTGGGTTAAAGGTCTCACAAGGATTGTGTATAACAAAAATAAGACACTTAAATAAATATAAGGGAGCTTGACTCAATTCGACGTATATTATTCACATAGCCACGCATCTTTGAAAAGAACAAATAAACAGCTCAAGAAATTAAAACTAAAGTGGCTCAGAAAAAACCTCAAGTAAGCAAGCAAGTGGCAGATCTAAAAACACATGACTCATATGTTGCTAGTGAAGAAAGTTAAAGCTGAGACTGCAAAAGCTAGATTGATGTTTGTGCAGGAAGAAGAAAACTTAAGAAAGGAACAATATGAAACCGTGCCGCAGGCTGGCTACACATATATGATAACAACTTTTAAGTTTATTAACTATAATGAAGGTAAGGAACTTAAGGGCATAGCTTTTTCATTTATAAGCGGATGCAGACGCCTTTTACAGGAATCTTAAGTCTGAAGTGAGGGCTGATAACAAAAGCTTTTGCAATGCACCTTAAACCAGGTTCAGGGGAATGATGGTGCCACCAAAATCTGGGACATCACACAATGTCCAGAGTAGCCATCTTCTAGATATATTACACAAGTGTTGAATGCAGAACAGAACATGAACTACCCAGAGGAAAAGTTAACCTCAACAACACTAAAAGACCTTCGTAATGACATAAGAAACATTGCTTCAAGGTCTCAATGACCTAGAAAATATATATAAGGCAGCACAGCTAGCAGAGAGAACACTTACTGCACCCATAGCCCATGTTGCTGCAGCTTTCTCAGATATTGTAAGCGAAATGCCACAAATAGCTGGCCTATCAGGAAAGAAAGCAGCACTGCCATGGACACATGATAAACTCACCCTACTTGGTCAACAGCCACAGCAAAGATATTAAGCAGCAATAGTGACCACACTTCCAGCAACCACTAGTACCAAGTCTTTCACCTTATTATAAAAATAAGTGAGTGTGACATTCAAGTCATTAGGATGCGAAAGCTGTGAGAAAGGTAGGACACATTTCTTTAAATAATTGCAAAGCAAAAGATATTTCATAATATTATGGCTAAAAGCGTCAAATTATTCTCGCTGGCTGCACTGTTCAATAAGACAAAGAAGAAAACACATATTATTTCAGTAATTTACATCATTCTTTGATTTATATCTTTTTAGAAAATATGTTTAAGGTTGAAAAGTCACCACAAAAAATATTTTAATAGGTAAAAAAGTAAAACATAAAACAGCATGGACAATCTGATATTGTATTGTTGTTGCCAAATTTTCATTTATAAAGTTTGTGCTATGTTGCTATTAGGGAACTCTACTAATTTAGTGCATTCACCTCGGAGAAATAAAGTTATATATACATTATATTACAGTAATTCATTTATATGCAATACTATGAAAGACACACGACCCTAACATTTGTACCAAATTATTTTTTTTATGCTTCAAAGAATGAGCAAGATAATGTCAATATGAAAATTTGCATGAATTTGGAGGCATGCTCTGCCTTAAAGCAGATGCCTTGTCTGTTTGATTATTAAAGAATGATATTATATAATAATGTATGTATATTTTCCTTTACAATCAAATGTTAACTTTATACATTTATTGTATGTCTTGAGCTCCTGCTAATCAAGAACAGCCTGCCAAATCTCAGCCAAAAGCTGTTCCTGCAGTGAACGGCTATTTAGAACAGCAAATTAATGTGATGAGACAGGAGCAGTATCAGGCAAATGCTAGGATTGCCGATCTTGAGTCAAGCTATACATGGCTTTGGAGCTATGTGCAACATACAAACAACTAAAGACAGGAGCAGTATCAGGCAAATGCTAGGATTGCCGATCTTGAGTCCAGCTATACATGGCTTTGGAACTATGTGCAACATACAAACAACAAAAGACAGAAGCAGTATCAAGCAAATGCTAGGATTGCCAATCTGGAGTCCAGCTATACATGGCTTTGGAACTATGTGCAACATACAAACAACCAAAACCAGGAGCAGTATCAGGCAAAAGCTAGGATTGCCAATCTGGAATCAAGCTATACATGGCTTTGGAACTATATGCAACATACAAACAACCAAAGATAGAAGATTAAAACTTTAACATTTCCAGACCAGAATCACCGTTACGCCCCACACCACAAACAGAAGAATATCAACAAACAGACAGCACCAAATCACCAAGTAATAACTCCTCATCATCAATAAATAGCTATGATGAATACTTAATGTATAGTAGTGAAAATGAGATATCATCAACATCTACAGTGTATATCGCACCTTAAAAACAACTTATTAGCAAAGACTAAGAAACCATAACTTTCCTGGCAACTTTCCAAAACTCTTTATCAATTTTTAGAAAACTATTAATTTTGTTTCTATTTGTATATATCATGTGACTGCCCATCTTACACAATTTTTATACGTAAGATAGATTTATTTTTTGTAAATTTTACCCTGATGAAGAACCAGATAGGTTTGAAACAGGTAGATCTTTATTAAGATTTTGTTCACATTTATCCGGTGTTAACATGTGATTTCTTTGAATTCTCCGTTTTTATCCAAGTTATAAGACGCCCCGCTGTACGCAGCGTCCAGTAGATATACATTCGTCTATACAGCATTGGGGAAAATTTTAGACTTGATTGTGAATATCTTTTTTGTTTTTACAAAATCACACTGTTTTTTCATATTTTCTAATAAAAAATAGCTTTTCTGATGAACAACATGTCACTGAGCTTTAAGGAATTAAATTAACATTTAACTGGAGTGACAGTGCCATGTCTGAATGTCTTTTTATCATTATCTAATTTTATTTACCTAATAGATAATGTTGACAAATTCAATCTCAACCATGTTTAAATAACGACAAATTCTATGTCAACCATGTTTAAACAATGATAAACAAACAACAGCGGAAAAGTTTTGTCCAACTTGTTCTATTTGACTCACTACAAAGACACTTTCACTAAACGATGAAGGAAATGGTGAAGTGTCCGGGAAAGTAAAGAAAATTCTATGTCATCCATGTTTTAATAACGATAAACAAACATGTCAACCATGTTTAAATAACGACAAATTCTATGTCAATCATGTTTAAATAACGACAAATTCTATGTCAACCATGTTTAAATAACGACAAATTCTTTGTCAACCATGTTGAAATAATGATAAATTCTATGTCAACCATGTTTGAATAACAATAAACAAACAACAGCAGAAAAGTTTTGTTCAACTTGCACTAAATTTCACACCTTAATATGATTAAATAAAAAGATACATGCATATAAGCATACTATTACACTTATCAGGTGCGCATTTTTATATTATATGGAACTAACGCCCATAACCAAGGGCCAACAACTTAATTTATCACCCCTTGCAACATAATATATTAATTATATAACAACCTAATACAATTACATAACAATAAGGACCTCTTAAGTGTCACTGGTCTTCTAATTTTATACCATTAGAGATGCCTCATATTTAATCATTGCTGAATATTTAAGTCAGAAAATTGTTTTGTTGAAATGAGGACAGTCAAATGTTTATCACTTTGTCTGTAATGTTACAAACATTTTTGACACAACCAAGATGTTTTTTTGTTCACAAGAAGAAAGAATGGTTCTTTATCAAGGCTATTCTAAGAAACTTAGCACAACCTAACTGTTCCAGGTTACCAAGAAGTAGCAAGGGTTCTTTATTAATGGTATTTAAAAACAATACACAACCAAACTGATGTTAGTTCACAAACAAGATTGCATTTGAGAAAAATTCTATGCCACCGTATTAATACAACACTTAATAGTAGTGTAGGCACAGATTCTTTTATGCCTTGTACCTTCAGACAAAAAATATTTTATTTTTAAGATTATGTCAAAATGTTCATGAAAATTTGCATGAATCTGGAGGCATACTGCTTTAAAGCAGGCGGACTTGTCTGATTATGAAAGAATAATATTATATAATAATGTATGTATATTTTCCTTTACAATCAAATGTTAACTTGGTACATATATTGTATGTCTTTAGCCCCTGCTAATCAAAAACAGCCAGCAAAATCCCAGCCAAAAGCTGTTCCTGCAGTGAATGGCTATTTAGAACAGCAAATTTATGCGACCAGACAGGAGCTGTATCAGGCAAATACTAGGATTGCCTATCTGGAGTCCAGCAATATATGACGTTGGAACTAATTGTGCAACATACAAACAACCAAAGATAGAAAATTTAAACTTTAACATTTCCAGACCAGAAGCAGGGCTGTCAGCAGCAAATTGCAAAATCTGCGGAAAATACACCGGGGATCAAGGGGGCTGCGTAAGCCCCCTTTGCGGGTGCAGGGCAGAGCCCTGGTGGGGGCTGAGAGAAGCTACTGGATTCTGATGATTTGGTATGCCCTAAAATCAATTTCCTGGACTCTAAATTTGACTACCTTGGTTGCTTTTAAAGCCATTCAGACACTTTAGTTGGACTTCAGGTTTTCATCAGCCCTCAAAACAAATATCCGACATTTTGACGCATTTTAACCCATTTTGACAACAGACAAGAGCAACAATGTTAACTGTAATTTGATTGGTTATTCGAAAAATAGAATGCCAGAAAAGACTCAATTTGACCAATACAGACGTACCATAGGTGGCTAGCGTTACGGTAAAAGCCAAAGCGTGCCATTTTTTGGGTACTGTATAAAATATGTCTTTGTCAAATTTACATTGATATCAAAAATGACCCAGGAGCACACGAAATCTGCAGATTCCGTGAATCCATGGAATATTGGCAGCCCTGCAGAAGGAAGGAAATTCTGTGTCAACCATGTTTTAATAACAATAAACAAACATGTCAACCATGTTTAAATGGCAATAAACAAACATGTCAACCATGTTTAAATAACCACAAATTCTATGTTAACCATGTTTAAATAACCACAAATTCTATGTCAACCATGTTTACATAATGATAAATTATATGTCAACCATGTATAAATAACGAAATATTCTATGTCAACCATGTTAAAACAATGATAAATTCTATGTCAACCATGATTAAATAAAAATAAACAAACAACAGCAGAAAAGTTTTGTCCAACTTGCACTAAAATTTCACAACTAAATATGATTAAATAAAAAGATACACGCATATAAGCATATTATTACACTTATCAGGTGCGCATTTTTATACATGTATTATATGGAACTAAGGCCCATAACCAAGGGCCAACAACTGTATTTATCTCCCTTTGTAAGATAATATATTAATTATATAATAACCTAATACTATTACATAACAATAAGGACCACTGAAGTGTCACTGGTCTTCTAATTTTATACCATAACTTGATAAGAGATGCCTCATATTTAATAATTGCTGAATATTTAAGTCAGAAAATTGTTTTGCACATAAATGATGACAGTCAAAATGTCCATCACTTTGTCTGTAATGTTACAAACATTTTGACACAACCAAGATGTTTTTGGTTCACAAAAAGAAAGAATGGTTCTTTATCAAGGCTATTCTAAGAAACTTAGCACAACCTAACTGTTCCAGGTTACCAAGAAGTAGCAAGGGTTCTTTATTAATGGTATTTAAAAACAATACACAACCAAACTGATGTTAGTTCACAAACAAGATTGCATTTGAGAAAAATGCTATGCCACCGCATTAATACAACACTAAATAGTAGTGTAGGAACAGATTTTTTTATGCCTTGTACCTTCAGACAAAAATATTTTTTATTTAAGATTATGTCAAAATGTTCATGAAAATTTGCATGAATCTGGAGGCATACTGCCTTAAAGCAGGCGGACTTGCCTGTTTGATTATTTAAGAATAATATTGATTTGTATAATAATGTATGTATATTTTCCTTTACAATTAAATGTTAACTTGGTACATATATTGTATGTCTTTAGCCCCTGCTAATCAAGAACAGCCTGCAAAATCTCAGCCAATAGCTGTTCCTGCAGTGAACAGCTATTTAGAACAGCAAATTAATGCGATGAGACAGGAGCTGTATCAGGCAAATGCTAGGATTGCCGATCTGGAGTCCAGCTATACATGACTTTGGAACTATGTGCAACATACAAACAACCAAAGATAGAAAATTAAAACTTTAACATTTCCAGACCAGAAGGAAGGAAGGAAATTCTGTGTCAACCATGTTTTAATAACAATAAACAAACATGTCAACCATGTTTAAATAACGATAAACAAACATGTCAACCATGTTTAAATAACGACAAATTCTATGTCAACCATGTTTAAATAACAACAAATTCTTTGTCAACCATGTTTAAACTAGAAATGTGTCATCATGCCACGGATGCCCCCGCATGCAGCCAAAATTTCAGATGTTATAATATTTAGTTCCAAATTTGTTTGCACAAATTATTGTTTTCATTTTAAGTTCAAAGCCCTTAAAACTTTTCAATGTTAACACAAACCATTTCCATACAATGTTCAAGGCACTGAAATTATTCAGTCTTAACCTTTTGAAAATAGCATATTTCATATTTGTAGCCAAAATAATGGCTACATATATTTCCACAAAAGTATGAGTACTGAAACTGAAAGTTCAAAATTTTTCCAATATTCAAGAAAGATAAGTTTGTCGAAAATCATTGAACCACGACCAAATTCAAACTTAAACTGCTTATTCCTAAGATGTATCTATATTATTTTCAGTGAAAGGGACATAACTCTGCCAAAAAAATCATCGAACCATGACCAAATTCCAACTTGACCTGCCCATTCCTTTGACATATTCATATGTCAAATTTGAGTTGAATATGTAACACTGTTGGGTAGATAATGAACAGAAACTGTAAATTTCATATTAATTTCAAAGTGAAAGGGGCATTACTCTGGCCAAAAATCATTGAACAATGAACAAATTAGAACTGGGCCTGGGCATTCTAAAAACATATCCATATGTCAAATTTGAGTTGAATGTGTTGTACTGTTGAGGATATAATAAACAGAAACTGAAAATTTCATATTATTTTCAAAGTAAAAGGAGCATAACTCTGCCAAAAATCATCGAACCATGACCAAATTCAAACTTAACCTGTATTTTCTCATGACATATCCATATGTCAAATTTGAGTTGAAAATGTTGTACCGTTGGGGAGATAATGAACGGAAACTGAAAATTTCATATTATTTTTAAGTAAAAGGGGCATTACTCTGCCAAAAATCATCGAACCATGACAAAATTCGAACTTGACCTGTATTTTCTCATGACATATCCATATGTCAAATTTGAGTTGAATGTGTTGTACTGTTGTGGAGATAATGAACGGAAACTCAAAATTTCATATTATTTTCAAAGTAAAAGGGGCATAACTCTGCCAAAAATCATCGAACCATGACCAAATTCGAACTTGACCTGTATTTTCTCATGACATATCAATATGTCAAATTTGAGTTGAATATTTTGTACCGTTGGGGAGATAATGAACGGAAACTGAAAATTTCATATTATTTTCAAAGTAAAAGGGGCATAACTCTACCATGAAAATCATCGAACCATGACCAAATTCGAACTTGACCTGTATTGTTTCATGACATATCCATGTATCAAATTTGAGTTGAATGTGTTGTACGGTTGGGGAGATAATGAACGGAAACTGAAAATTTCATATTATTTTCAAAGTAAAAGGGGCATAACTCTGCCAAAAATCATCGAACCATGACCAAATTCGAACTTGACCTGTATTTTCTCATGACATATCCATATGTCAAATTTGAGTTGAATATGTGCAACCGTTACTAAGATAATGAACGGAAACTGATGATGACGGAATGACAGAATGACGGAATGACGGAATGACGGAATGACGGAAGGACGGAACAGGGTAACACTATATGCCCCGGCCATTACATGGCGGGGGCATAAAAACGACAAATTCTATGTCAACCATGTTTAAATAACGACAAACAAACAACAGCAGAAAAGTTTTGTTCAACTTGCGCTAAAATTTCACACCTCAATACAAATGAAATATGATTAAATAAAAAGATACACGCATATAAGCATATTATTACACTTATCAGGTGCGCTTTTTTATATTATATGGAACTAAGGTCCATAACCAAGGGCCAACAACTTAATTTATCTCCCCTTGTAAGATAATATATTAATTATACAATAACCTAATACTATTACATAACAATAAGGACCACTTAAGTGTCACTGGTCTTCTAATTTTATACCATAAGAGATGCCTCATATTTAATCATTGCTGAATATTTAAGTCAGAAAATTGTTTTGCACATAAATGAGGACAGTCAAATGTCCATCACTTTGTCTGTAATGTTACAAACGTTTTTGACACAACCAAGATGTTTTTGGTTCACAAAAAGAAAGAATGGTTCTTTATCAAGGCTATTCTAAGAAACTTAGCACAACCGAACTGTTCTAGGTAACCAAGAAGTAGCAAGGGTTCTTTATTAATGGTATTTAAAAACAATACACAAACAAACTGATGTTAGTTCAAAAAAAAAAAAGAACGGGTCTTTAAGAAGGATATTTCTAAACAACACACAAAATTATATTGATTTGTTTGAAAAATGAATTGCATAACAACAATACTATTCTATATCCATAATCATTACACATTTCATTTCAAAGCAATGTTTACTGATTAGTACCGGTAATCCGTACATCACAACTTTTACAGATTAATAAGAAGAAATAATTGTGTACTTAATATTCTTTTTAGTTGTTACTTGATGGTTTCCTATTTTCCTTCTAGAAATCCCCATATCAACTGTATTACGAAATGATGGTACTTTATGGTCCATATGTGTTAATACATAAATTTCTGGCTGTGTGTCGCAGACATTGTCTGAAGGGCTTGGATATGTCAAAATTACAACCAGGCAAGGAACGAAATGACAATGTATTATTAATTTATTATATGCACACATCAGTGCATATACACTGCAGCATCAACATTTAACTTGTATGTATTTGATTTCAAAATGGCTGAAAACGATGTAGGAAATGGTGAAGTGTCCGGGCGAGTTAAGGAAATTCTATGTCAACCATGTTAATAAATAACAACAAATTCTATGTCAACCATGTTAAAATCATGATAAATTCTATGTCAACCATGTTTAAATAACGACAAATTCTATGTCAACCATGTTTAAATAACGACAAATTCTATGTCAACCATGTTTAAATAATGACAAATTCTATGTCAACCATGTTTAAATAATGATAAACAAACGACAGCGGAAAAGTTTTGTCCAACTTGCACTAAAAATTCACACCTGAATATGATTAAATAAAAAGATACACGCATATAAGCATATTATTACACTTATCAGGTGTGCATTTTTATATTATATGGAACTAAGGCACATAACCAAGGGCCAACAACTAAATTTATCTCCCTTTGTAAGATAATATATTAATTATATAATAACCTAATACTATTACATAACAATAAGGACCACTTAAGTGTCACTGGTCTTCTAATTTTATACCATAAGTGATGCCTCATATTAAATCATTGCTGAATATTTAAGTCAGAAAATTAATTTGAACATAAATGAAGACAGTCAAATGTCCATCACTTTGTCTGTAATGTTACAAACATTTTTGACACAACCAAGATGTTTTTGGTTCACAAGAAGAAAGAATGGTTCTTTATCAAGGCTATTCTAAGAAACTTAGCACAACCTAACTCAGTTCTAGGTTACCAAGAAGTAGCAAGGGTTCTTTATTTATGGTATTTAAAAACAATACACAAACAAACTGATGTTAGTTCACAAAAAAAAACAAGAGGGCCATGATGGCCCTGAAGTCGCTCACCTGTATATAGCCCCCCCCCCCCCCTGGCAGGGCCAATTTTAACCCAAGGGCTTTTATTTGAACAAACTTGGTAGACACCCATAAGAAGATGTTTCATTCTAAACATCTAAGCTCTAGCTCATTGGGTTTCTTAAAAGCAGATTTTTAAAGTTTTTACTATACACATATAGTTAATAAATGACACCCCTGGGGCGGGGCCAGTTTTGACCACAGGGCTTTCATTTGAACAAACTTTGTAGACACTTACTAGATTTTTCAAAGAAGATTTTTAAGTTTTTGGTATACATATATAAGGAAAATCAATGACCCCCAGGGCGGGGCCAATTTTGACCACAGGGCTTTTATTTGAACAAACTTGATAGACACTCATTAGAAAATGTTTCATACTAAATATCTTAGCTCTAGCTCTTTGAGTTCTTTAAAAGAAGATTTTTTAAGTTTTTACTATATGCATATAGGGAAAATCAATGACCCCCTAGGGCGGGGCCAAATTTGACCCAAGGGCTTTTATTTGAACAAACTTGGTAGACACTCATTAGAAGATGTTTCTTGCTAAAGATCTTAGCTCTAGCTCTATGGGTTCTTTAAAAGAAGATTTTTTAAGTTTTTACTATATGCATATAGGGAAAATCAATGACCCCTGGGGCGGGCCAATTTTGACCACAGGTCTTTTATTTGAACAAACTTTGTAGACACTCATTAGAAGATGTTTCTTGCTAAATATCTTAGCTCTAGCTCTTTGGGTTCTTTAATAGAAGATTTTTTAAGTTTTTACTATATGCATATAGGGAAAATCAATGACCCCCTGGGGCGGGGCCAATTTTGACACCAGGGCTTTTATTTGAAAAAACTTGGTAGACACTCACTAGAAGATGTTTCATGCCAAATATCTAAGCTCTAGCTCTTACGGTTTTTTAAAAGAAGATATTTAAAGTTTTTTCTTTCGGTTGCCATGGCAACCAGAGTTCTGCATGGAATTAAATTCTTTGAACAATTTTTAAAGGTGACCACCAAAGGAACATTCCTGTGAAGTTTGGATGAAATTGGCTTAGTGGTTTATGAGGAGATGTCATTTAAAGTAAAAGTTTACGGACGGACAACGGCCGGACGCCAGACGAAAAGCGATCACAAAAGCTCACCCTGTCACTTTGTGACAGGTGAGCTAAAAAAGAACGGGTCTTTAAGAAGGATATTTCTAAACAACACACAAAATTATATTGATAATTGATTTGTTTGAAAAATGAATTGCATAACAACAATACTATTCTATAACCATAATCATTACACATTTCATTGCAATGTTTAGAGATTAGTACCAGTAATCTGTACATCACTGACACAACTTTTACAGACTAATAAGGAGAAATGATTGTGTACTTAATATTTTTTTTTAGTTATTACTTGATGGTTTCCTATTTTCCTTCTAGAAATCCCCATATCAACTGTATTACGAAATGATGGTACTTCATGGTCCATATGTGTTAATACATAAATTTCTGGCATAATGTCCGAAGGGCTTCGATATGTCAAAATTACAACCAGGCAGACGAAATGACAATGTATTATTAATTTATTATATGCACGCATCAGTGCATATACACTGCAGCATCAACATTTAACTTGAATGTATTTGATTTCAAAATGGCTGAAAACGATGTAGGAAATGGTGAAGTGTCCGGGCGAGTTAAGGAAATTCTGTGTCAACAATGTTTAAATAACGACAAATTCTATGTCAACCATGTTTAAATAACGACAAATTGTATGTCAACCATGTTTAAATAACGACAAATTCTATGTCAACCATGTTTAAATAATGATAAACAAACAACAGCAGAAAAGTTTTGTTCAACTTGCGCTAAAATTTCACACCTAAATATGATTAAATAAAAAGATACACGCATATAAGCATATTATTACACTTATCACGTGCGCTTTTTTTATATTATATGGAACTAAGGTCCATAACCAAGGGCCAACAACTTAATTTATCTCCCCTTGTAAGATAATATATTAATTATACAATAACCTAATACTATTACATAACAATAAGGACCACTTAAGTGTCACTGGTCTTCTAATTTTATACCATTAGAGATGCCTCATATTTAATAATTGCTGAATATTTAAGTCAGAAAATTGTTTTGCACATAAATGAGGACAGTCAAATGTCCATCACTTTGTCTGTAATGTTACAAACGTTTTTGACACAACCAAGATGTTTTTGGTTCACAAAAAGAAAGAATGGTTCTTTATCAAGGCTATTCTAAGAAACTTAGCACAACCTAACTGTTCCAGGTTACCAAGAAGTAACAAGGGTTCTTTATTAATGGTATTTAAAAACAATACACAACCAAACTGATGTTAGTTCACAAACAAGATTGCATTTGAGAAAAATGCTATGCCACCGCATTTAAATACAACGCTAAATAGTAGAGTAGGAACAGATTTTTTTATGCCTTGTACCTTCAGACAAAAACATTTTTATTTAAGATTATGTCAAAATGTTCATGAAAATTTGCATGAATCTGGAGGCATACTGCCTTAAAGCAGGCGGACTTGTCTGTTTGATTATTTAAGAATAATATTGATTTGTTTAATATTGTATGTATATTTTCTTTTACAATTAAATGTTAATTTGGTACATATATTGTATGTCTTTTAAGCTCCTGCTAATCATGAACAGCCTGCCAAATCTCAGCCAATAGCTGTTCCTGCAGTGAACGGCTATTTAGAACAGCAAATTAATGGGATGAGACAGGAGCTGTTAGGAATGCCAATCTGGAGTCCAGCTATACAAGACTTTGGAACTATGTGCAACATACAAACAACCAAAGATAGAAAATTAAAACTTTAACATTTCCAGACCAGAAGGAAGGAAGGAAATTCTGTGTCAACCATGTTTTAATAACAATAAACAAACATGTCAACATTGTTTAAATAACGATAAACAAACATGTCAACTATGTTTAAATAACAATGAATTCTATGTCAACCATGTTTAAATAACGATGAATTCTATGTCAACCATGTTTAAATAATGATAAACAAACATGTCAACCATGTTTAAATAACGACAAATTCTATGTCAACCATGTTTAAATAATGATAAACAAACATGTCAACCATGTTTAAATAACGACAAATTCTATGTCAACCATGTTTAAATAATGATAAACAAACATGTCAACCATGTTTAAATAACAACAAATTCTATGTCAACCATGTTTAAATAATGATAAACAAACATGTCAACCATGTTTAAATAACGACAAATTCTATGTCAACCATGTTTAAATAATGATAAACAAACATGTCAACCATGTTTAAATAACAACAAATTCTATGTCAACCATGTTTAAATAACGATAAACAAACCTGGCAACCATGTTTAAATAACGACAAATTCTATGTCAACCATGTTTAAACAAGCAATTATCATAGTATTGCAAGCAATCCATAAGTCCCCTACCGGATAGAACCCCATCAGCATTCTGAAGGGCCATTGGCCATTCACTGATGTGTAAATTTTTCTCTATTTTAAGTAAATTTGTTGGAAATGTTCTTTAAAAGTGATCACAGGAAAAAGTTTTATGAACAGACAGACAGACGAACTGAAGGACACTCTAAGTTAATATTTGAAACATCCCTGTTACCAAAGTATAACATTTTAAAAAGCAAAATTCTTAAAGAAGAGATAACTCTGGAATTAAAGATGCAATTTCATTAAAAGTTTCAGCTCTTTTTGACTAGTCACAAATATTGTTATATTTGCCATGTTTTAAGCCTATTTGTTGCCAAGGCAACCAATATTTTTCAAAATAGGGGGAACTGATAAGACCTGCATAATCTCAAGATTGCCATCTACCCATATGTCAAGTTTCATAAAAATATTTCCAGTACTTTTTTGAGTTACCACTGGATTCAGTTTATGTGTAAAATTTGCCATATTTTCAGTCTATGTGTTGCCATAGCAACCAGAATTTTCAACATAGGAAGAAAAGAAAAAGACCTGTATAATCTCAAGACTGCCATCTACACATATTACAAATTTCATAAAAATATTTCTATTACTTTTTGCGTTAACACTGGGTCCAGTTTATGTGTAAAAATTGCCATATTTTCAGTCTATTTGTTGCCATAGCAACCAGAATTTTCAAACATAGGAAGAAAAGAAAAAGACTTGCATAATCTCCATACTGCCATCTATCCATATATCAAGTTTCATAAAAATATTTCCAGTACTTTTTGCGTTATCACTGGATCCAGTTTATGTGTAAAATTTGCCATATTTTCAGCCTATTTGTTGCCATAGCAACCAGAATTTTGAACATAGGAAGAAAAGAAAAAGACGTGCATAATCTCCATACTGCCATCTATCCATATATCAAGTTTCATAAAAATATTTTCAGTACTTTTCAAGTTATCGCGGGATCCAGTTTTGTGGACGGACGGACTGACGGACTGACAGACAGACGGACGGACGGACGGACAGACGGACAGACGGACGGAGGGTAAACCTAAAGTCCCCTCCGGTAAACCGGTAGGGGACTAATAACGACAAATTCTATGTCAACCATGTTTAAATAACAACAAATTCTATGTCAACCGTGCTTAAATAATGACAAATTCTATGTCAACCATGTTTACATAATGATAAACAAACAACAGCAGAAAAGTTTTGTTCAACTTGCGCTAAAATTTCACACCTAAATATGATTAAATAAAAAGATACACACATATAAGCATATTATTACACTTATCACGTGCGCTTTTTTATATTATATGGAACTAAGGCCCATAACCAAGGGCCAACAACTTAATTTATCTCCCCTTGTAAGATAATATATTAATTATATAATAACCTAATACTATTACATAACAATAAGGACCACTTAAGTGTCACTGGTCTTCTAATTTTAGACCATTAGAGATGCCTCATATTTAATAATTGCTGAATATTTAAGTCAGAAAATTGTTTTGCACATAAATGAGGACAGTCAAATGTCCATCACTTTGTCTGTAATGTTACAAACATTTTTGACACAACCAAGATGTTTTTGGTTCACAAAAAGAAAGAATGGTTCTTTATCAAGGCTATTCTAAGAAACTTAGCACAACCTAACTGTTCCAGGTTACCAAGAAGTAGCAAGGGTTCTTTATTAATGGTATTTAAAAACAATACACAACCAAACTGATGTTAGTTCACAAGAATTTACAAAAGTACAAAATAGTTTGTTTGTGGGTGAAGCTATAACAGTAACACAGCTTAAAAAGGAGGGAAGTTGAAATGTATATAAAATAAAAGCAACTAAAAATTTTAAGGCCAGAATATCCAACAATAATATATTGTATACATGTTTATACGCACTGATGTGTGCATATAATGAATTAATTTTGTACTTTTGTAAATTATATACATGTTTGTTAATTTCAATTGACAGTCACAAATGGTTGAGGAAATAACAGGCTATGGGATTGAATGAAGACTACCTAAAGGCAGTCAAAAGGCTGTTCAGGAGACTGTATAAAGAGGAGGAATATGTGGGAAGAACACATTCAGTTATCTCCCTTCACCCACTTCCGGTGGAGGCCATATTATAAATAAAGAAAAAATATTTACAAACATTATGGTTTTATGATATAAAAAGACATTTTATAAGCACAGACACGTTACATTATATTGGCACACTACATCGTTATTGATCGTCACTATCTACGGCACACAGTCACTCGTGTTACCATCTACAATAGACGTTGATCGTCAGTCAGCCTAGCAGTACCCCTCCCACCTACATACTAGACGTCACGTTCCATACCAGTTCCATACCAGCCCGTTCATCCTCTAGCTATAAGTTCTCATTTATAAATTATTCATTAGTATAAATACCTACTGTTTAAGTAGCATATATAGTTGAATATTTTGTATCTAACTTATTTATCATATTAATTTTGATCATTGATTAATAGGTCAACCATTATTTATTATTTAAGATATTTTGATCTTTTGGTCTTTTGGTTGACATACAAAATTATATACAAGGTCATATTGACTATTAGTGTGTTTGGTTTATTTACCTGACTAGTGAGCCACTCTGTTTTTTTATAAATACATGTAACATTCAGCTGTATTACATAGGAAAATAAGAGATTATATCATATACATAGTATATGCTTATAACCATAGTTTTACTTTATAAATAGATTTTTAAATTCAGAAAATATTGATAATTGGCGGTTAAACCGCAGCTATTGGCAAAAATGCCAGTCAAGGTGGCCCGTTACGGGCCATCTAGACATCACATGGATCTTTCGAGGGTCCTTGGTTGCGCTTTGGACCCTCACAAGAACCATGAGATATCTTGCAACATGTCAGAGAATATAGGGGTCATAAAAGGGTTAACTAGGAAAATAACAGCATTACCAATTAGGACCCTGGCCAAGGAGCTAAACAGTAAGGTTAAAAATATTAAGAAAGCAACACCCTTGGCATCTGGTAATCTTTTACTAGAGTTTGTGTCGCAAAAAGCACTTGTGACAAGTATTAAAACAGGAAAATTTAAATTAACTTCAGTGATTAAGCTGCTCTATTAATTTAAAATATAGTACATTCATATAGGAGGTGTACAAATTTTCCAATTACCTGCCAATGGGTGTTGCCATCATTACTTTAATGTTTTTGTTTTGTTTTCTTCTTGTGACATTTATTATGAGCTCCACTAAGTATAAATTTTTTAAAAGTTGTAATAGTGTACAGGTCAGATACTTTTTATTGTAAATAATCTATTGTTTCTTTTATTATATGTAATTAAATTTTAAAAGTGGTCCTAAAAAAGTGGCCGTTAAACGGTGAGATAACTATATATTGCTTATTTATTTACATTTTTAATACATTTTAATACATATTTCTTAAATACTGACTGTACACTATCACTTATTTTTATTGTCCATGGTACATGATCAATTAAAATTGGGTTGTGGCTACATGATACCTACAATGTCATATAAAGACTCCATTTTTTACCTCTTACCTATATTTTTATCCCTTGTAAATAATAAACAGCTGGTCTGTATGTAAATATATAATATATCTTCTTAATTTTTATTCATTCTTACATAGGGTACAATCTATAACATACTATTATGTTGAAATTGAGCCCTATTCAATAATATGGAGCAAAGGCTATATAGGGCTCAATCAACTATGAAATCCTCTTTTATTTGTTAGTAAGAGGACTTCATCACATTAAGGATGTCTTATTCTATATCAAAACTAGCATAACCAATCCTTATGGATTATAATGCTGTTCTATATTATATATGGTTGAACTTTACAGACATCATTTATTAGTAACCTATCGGTTTAACTGGATTGGACTTGAGGTTTACCCTTTGTCCGTCTGTGTATCCATCACTTTTGTCGGCAACAAATATATTTTAATATGAATCATTATTATTAAAAACTTTTACTTCAAATAAGAATAGCTTGTGTTCAAATGAACACATTGGTTACTTAGAAAGTTTATATAGATAAGTTATACAACCACATATGATTAATAATAGTTATAATGTTAAAATAGAAGAGTCAGCAAATATAACTGAACGTGTCCTTTTTTCAGAGATATTAACGAATGAAAAGTTCGGAGTAACAGCAGTACATGTTCGAGGAAAGTTGAGGGATAATCTTAAACCAAACAAGGCAAAGGCCAAGCAGGGAAAATTTGATTGACTTTAAAATCCTAAAAATCAGAATGATTTGTCAGCAAACTTTTTTTGTTATTGTTTATAAATATCAATTAGTGTGTAAGTTTTTAGAGTGCTTGAATGCTTGGTATGTATTTTGTTTATAAATATAACTACATTTTACTGTTTTTCAATAGATATTTCCCACAATCCCTAGCAGGTGCTAGACTGTCACACAGAAGAAGGCATACTGGCCTGTGCAGTCTTATGTAGATAAGGTTCAATATTTAGAAGTTAAAGACATTGACTTTTCCTCAGCCAAAAAGAAGGTTAAGGACTTTAATAATTTGTTAAGTAGTGGCAAGAAGACACCCAAATGATCAGTACAACTCCCAAAAGTAGAAGAACCAACTTTGGAAGATAAACAATGTTTTTCTCATGCCTTATCGTTGTTCAAGTCTAAACCAGCAGTCTTGGCAGTTAAAGAGAACATTCAACAACAACTATATCCCTAATATTTTTCGAAAGGGGGAAGGTACCTACATCATTTGGAACACTTTGTGATGTAAAGTTCATGAATATGGATAGGGAAGAACTTATTATGGAATGTGCTCAACTGGAACAATCATTGAATGTTACTGCAGAACAGGCGAAATATTCTGAAATTATTAACAAGTAACAGTTCAAATGTAAGGAGTGGCACACCTTCAGACATGGACGTATAACAGCATCAAATGTGAAACTTGTTTGTCTAGGTTCTGAAGACAAACCAGCTATATCCACTGTCAAGGCAATTTGTGGGACGGGAAGTCGGTTTACAAACAAAGCCACAGAATGGGTGATAGCCCATGAGCACCAGGCACTTTTGCGGTATAGTAGAGAAGTTAGTCCGCTTCATGATGACTTTAAGGTAGAGAACTCTGGTCTGTTTATTAGTCCAGGCTGCCCACCCACAACTTAGAGCTAGCCCAGATGGTATTGTTTCCAGCTCATGTTGTGGTGATGGACTTATTGAAATCAAGCGTCCATATTCAGTAAAAGACAATGCTGTGAATAATTTGGAATACTTGGACACAAACATGGCCCTGAAACACCAACACAAGTTTACTCAAAGGTGAATCCTTAGAATTTCGACAGGATGCAGAGGTTTCGCATTCACCCTTTAATGCTAAGTCTGGGAGGCCACCCTTGGTCGCCATTAATTTTGCACCTGTGGAACAGTTGAAGGCAATACCGCATGTTGGTTCAAGCCTTGCCAAGGCTATAGTTGCTGTGCGGGAAAGCTCTGGTTATATCACCAGGGATATTTTACAAACAATCTGTCGACGCAAGTTCTCCCCTGAGATACTTGGTCATATAGATTTTATCCAAAATAAGTCTCTTTTGACTGATCGAAGTGACCAGCTAGATAATACGAGCTCGGAGGAGGAGACAGACGAGGAGGTGGATAATAAGCCCACTGCCCGAAATTGGACGGAGATGGAGAAGGTAATAAAGGTAACACTTTCAACACTAACACACAACCATTAAAGACGCTAGAGAGATGGACCTCCATGGACATTCGCCTGGCTATTGACCCTTCAATCCAGGTGATTCGCTCTGACTGTGGGGTCAAATCCCACACGTCATCTGAGTCTGTCACCCTGTTGGACAATTTGATATGGAATTGGAGTCTAGGGACGAGAGGAAGTTGCTGTCAAGCCAGTAAGCCCTGTCAAACCTACTATCAGGGTCAGTTTCCCAAGGAAGGTCTGTACTGACGTGATGGACCCTCTTACTCCTGTAGCTACAGTGGCCCCTCCATCGTCCAAGACTGTGGCCATAGCACAGTCAGTGGCTCCGAGGTCATACCCCAATGTTGTGACTTCAGGGCCTTCAAGCCACAAACCAGATTTGGTCGAGCGTCTCCTGAAGTTATCTCAGGAAAAGACCTCCCACAGTTCAGACAAAGGCAAAGGTCAGAACAGGAGCCCTAAGGGTAGGAGACATCACAGTGGCCAAAGGAATCGGAGGTGTGCAGCACTGACCACTGGGGACCATAGCTCCGTCCCGAAGGAGAAACACTCCAAGCTGATGCCCACCAGTAATTCAAGGACATCTTGGTGCCCAGTGCCAGGGGACTTCCCCCAGAAGCATGCTATGGAGGCCCATCCCCCTGGCCTCTTTTGGTTGTGTGTTAGTGATAAAAGAGTTACCAACAGGAGGATAGGAGCATTGAAACTGGTGGTCAGGTGGCTACTGGGGTTCAACAGCACTTTGTTGGAGAGTGTTGGTGTGGCAGTTTTCCATGAAACCTTCACCGACAATTTCCAGAAGGCAGTGTACAAGTTCTGTGAGGCTCTCAGGGTGCCTGTGCCAATAGACCTCACTTTTAAAAAATGTGGAAATACTGTGACAGTATTGTTGCAGTGGCGTTGTCTTCTGGCCTTGGTTTCGATGCTGGAAAAACATCAGGAAGACAGTTTGAATTCCATGTTCGAATTGTCTCCTAAAGAGAAGGAACTCACTCTGGGTCTCCCAAAAGCATTTGACAGTCATTGTCATTTAGATAGGACAAGGACAGAATTAGCATTGTCTGATCCATCATTGGCAGCCATTTGGGTAGCGAAGGCTCAGGATGAAGAATTCGAAGTCAAAGTCACAGGAACAGCCATTTGCTGTAACCCTGATAACTATCCTTCGGATTCATTGACCCAATCATGGCTCAATAAAGTATCTTCGCAATACAGGTTCAAGAAAAGTTAAGGGATATTCTGAAACCAAACACGGCAAAGGCCATGCAGGTAAAATTTGATTGGCTTTAAAACAAAACTTTTGCTCCGAAAAAACCTTAATAATTTGTTAGTTTTCATTACAGAGAACAAACTGCTTGTTTGTTTGTTGGGGTTTTTTTGTTGTCTTTTTGTTAATGTGCAAATATCAACTAGTTTTTAAGTTAGTGTGCTTGATTTTTGCTTGGTATCGGCTCCAGATGCCATCCCTAGTATTTAATTTTTTGTTTGTAAATATAAGTCTTTAATTTTCATTTGCTTTTTTATGAATTTCACCTTGTATATATTTCTGGTAAAGTCCTAAAGGTACATACCCATCATGCAAATATGTTTTATGGAGACATAGGTCACCAGAAGCACTTTCAACAACGTGAGCAGGTGCTCGCCCAAATGTTAATGAAAGCGCGAGATTCAACTTGTGAGGTGTTGAGCATTGATATCAAAGATGGCCTTGGGAGTAAATTCACTCCTAAATTTGAAAGAATTATTGTTAAATAGTGGTACACAAATGTATGTTTTACTTGTTCCAGACAATATTTTCACTCAATGCGTAGACGGTAAGATTTTTGGAACAGTAAATGTTATCATAGTGATTTATATAAAATAAAATATATGATATTCAGTGTTTCACTTTCCTAATATTTTTGTCAAAAATCATATTTTAAGAACTTAAGGCTGGATATGTTTTTTTCCCATGTTTTACCATTGATCCTAGACTATTTACCATGGTATAATGTCCAGTCTCGTTATGTTGGTAGGAGCATGGAAGACCCTGGAAATTTAGTTCCATACTTTCGTACTAATATTCCATGTACATAGAAAAACATGGGAAAATATCCATGTCTTTCCATGGAAATCATGGAAAATATTCCACTTGGCATAAAAATATTTTCAGTACTTTTTGAGTTATCACTGGATCCAGTTTATGTGTAAAATTTGCCATATTTTTAGTCTATTTGTTGCCAAAGCAACCAGAATTTCCAACATAGGAAGAAAAAAAAAAGACGTGCATAATCTCCATACTGCCATTTATCCATATAATTACTGTATGTGTAGAAATATTCGCGGTGACATTAGATCCGCGAATTCATGTTTAGCGCGAATATTTCTACACAAATAATTTCTTAATAGTCATATTTTCGCGCTCCTATAGAACAATGTATATCAGCGTGTGATATGCTTTCACACTTTTTATTTAAATCTTTACTGAGTAATTGTGTTTTGTGTTTCAAGTTATTCATCATTTAAAATCGTTTATGTTTGTGTTTTTTTAATTGTTTGTTCAGAAAAAAACAAAACATGACACGACGTTTATGACGCAAACTGTGAAAAATTATGCACGTTAACGGACATTCATTTGATTGCTATAATTTGTCCGCTAGACAATGTCTTTTGTCTGTACAATAGAGTATTATTTGACATTTGGTATTGAAAATAACTGTAAACTCCCACGATGATTAAAGTTATTTCCTTTTTTTAACCTGAGTGGTCTACGCGAATTTATGATTTTCGGCAGTACTCTCCGCGAATTCAAAATAGCGCGAATATTTGTATAGACCCCCAAAGTGGACCTTTCCGCGAAAATTTGCTTCCGCGAATTTAAATACACATACAGTATCAAGTTTCATAAAAATATTTTCAGTACTTTTTGCCTTATCGCGGGGATCCAGTTTTGTGGACGGACGGACTGACGACAGATAGACAGACAGACGGACGGAGGGTAAACCTAAAGTCCCCTCCGGTTAAACTGGTAGAGGACTAATAACGATAAATTCTATGTCAACCATGTTTAAATAACGATAAATTCTATGTCAACCATGTTTAAATAACGATAAAATCTATGTCAACCATGTTTAAATAACGACAAATTCTATGTCAACCATGTTTAAATAACGACAAATTCTATGTCAACCATGTTTAAATAACAATAAATAAACAAACAACAGCGGAAAAGTTTTGTCCAACTTGTTCTATTTGATACTTGGTCAGATAGATTTTACACAAAATAAGTCTCTTTTGACTGATCGAAGTGACCAGCTAGATAATACGAGCTCGGAGGAGGAGACAGACGAGGAGGTGGATAATAAGCCCACTGCCCGAGATTGGACGGAGATGGAGAAGGTGGTAAAGGTAACACCTTCACCACTACCACACAACCAAAAGACGCCAGGGAGATGGTCCTCCAAGGACATTCGCCTGGCTATTGACCCTTCAATCCAGGTGTTTTGCTCTGACTGTGGGGCAAAATCCCACATGTCATCTGACGCCCTGTTGGACAAATTCGATATGGAGGTGGAATTGGAGTCTGGGGATGAGAGGAAGTTTCTGGGGGATCTGGGGGCCCTGGTAGGGGTCCAGGGGGGCGAAGCTCCCCGGAAGCTCCTGGGAATTAGTGGTTTTGAGTGCTTGTACAGCCCTTTTCCAGGATTATATGATTGCTAAAGACTGACTTATTATCATGCAGAGAATGCATGATTTTATGTTAACAGCTCTTGTTCATGGATATACCCTAAACATACTCTTTGATGTAGATTTAGAATGAAACATAACCTTCAAAATTAAGCAACATCTCCATTTGTTAGTTTGTTTACTTTTAAAGTCCTTAGTGTTATATGCTGGGGGTAGAAACTTCATTTTCAATATTTTTGCAACACATCTATTATCACAAGAATATTGTTGTTGTATTTTGAAAGAATCACCTAACTGCTAAAAGACCAGCAGTATGATACTGTTCTACTTGACTGATTGCTAAAATTCCCGTCACTTTCTTACAGCTATATAAGGCTTGGAAACCTCATGCTTTCCTCTCACTTGTTTTCAACAGCCGTATACGCTATATGCTTGAACATTAACAAAAAACAAAGTAAAATGCCATGAGGGCACAAAAGAGCAGAACCAACAAGTCGACCAGGAGTTTGGACACGACAGTTGTCGAACCAGGGTCCTCCCAGCAACAACTTTGGTGAGAAGAGGGGTGGTGACGCTCTTGAGGATTGTGTGGATCACAAGACTGAAGCGAAGGTTCTCCTTTCTTTTCCTCCGTCAATTATAATAAATTTGGGGGGAAATAATTTGATTAATATTTCAAACTTACAAATAAAGGACGTCATGCGCAACAAATTATTATACTTAAGAGAGGCCTTCCCAACAACAATTATAATATGGGTTGATATTTTACCACGACGGGTCTGTGGATCTGACCCAAGTGCATATAAAATCTTGGAAAATAAAATGTCAAGAGGAAATAGAATAGGCCGCCAGCTCGTTAGTAGTTTAGGCAATTTTGACTTAGTTAAACCCAATATTGATACGAAAAATGCCTTTTTTCGCTAAGATGGAATTCATTTAAATGAAGTGGGATTAGAATTTTATTTGGATTACTTGCAGGATGTAATTTTAAAAAATTTGAGACTTAAGACCTATGTAAACATCACACCTACTGAATCCTTAGATATTGTTAAGTACAAGTGCCGTAACATGTAAGGGGAGGCCCCAGTCAGATGGTACACAAAAAGGCCAGTTTGGATGGTGGCATTGCGTTTGGAACATGGTTCAGGCTTGGCAGCAGGGCAGGATTCAGTTCTTGTGTGGCAGGAATGAGAAGACCAAAGAGTTACATCTGTAATGTGTGCTGCATATCACCGTTGAACTGTCTGTGCTGGGTTTTGATGTGCTGGGTCCAACTACAGGTAGTCCAGTCCTGAGTAGATAGCTAAAGTTTCGACACTTATACCACTTTACTTGATTTTTTCAGAAAATGGATTTTGTAGAGAAGGTGGAGGAATTCATGAGAAAAGGGCGTCAGATGAATGCAGAGGAGGTAGTGAGGAAGTTGATGTTGAGCGGAAGGCCTGCCCATGACTAGCAAAGGGCTTTGCTTGATCAGGTGAAATTAGCCAGAAACCGTCGTAATACGACTTGGCTAAAGAAGGCGGCAAAAGAGGCAGAAGTGTTACAGTTAACCTCTTCAGAGTGGATGTCCGAATATATGTATAGGATTGTATCCAAACGCAGTACAGAGGCAAGTGCCTCCTCCAAGCACTGCACAACAGACATCCGTCTAAAAACGGAGCCCACTCTGGAGAGGAGGGTTGAGGATGCTGCCTCAGGGAATGCAGGAGATGCTGATAAGTTGATAAAAGATATCGAACGGCATCTTTCAGAGAGCAGCATGCCCGAGTAAGACTACAGAGACGAGCGGACATTGGATGAGCAAGAGCCTGCTGTTAGCGGTCCTCGACAAGATACTACAACAAAGGAAGTAGTTGGTACATGTCAGCAGCCTCCAAAGGAACTCCAGAAGCTGTTTTGGAGATTGCAGAACAAGGCCAGCTCAGTCTCAGGAAAGGGTCACCAGTCTCAAGGTCACCAAGAAAGGGGAGGAAAACATCAACAGAGAGTGCTTCAGAAGTTCCCACCCAGAGACAGTGTAACTGGGCAGTAAGACAAGCTCCTGAGGTGCCTGCTGATAGCGGTCCTGAGTGTGAGTATGTTCCCCAGTTTAGGCTGAACGGACCGGAGTCCCTGATGCACAGAGACACGTCAAGATCAGGCCATCAAAAGTACCCTAGAAAGCAAAGAAAAAATATATACGGAGCGATCAGGGTGTAATTGCCCTTTGTCTTGGTGTACGGGTGACTTCAGTTACGCTTTAGTGCACACGTTCGTTTACCACTTTCCCACAGGGCTGGATAGAGATAGTGCTGGTCGAGAGGCTGACACACGTAGGGCTGAGGTACTTGGCCAGGGCGGAAGTATTGACAAGGGAAAAAATGACCGCGTGGTTGGGGCCCTCGAGAGGAATTTAGCAAAATTCGACCAGGCGGCAAAATCGATAAAATCTCTGAAGGAGTCAGTGAATTTTCTTAAAAAGGAAGTAAATTTCTTAACAAGAACTGTCGGAGGACAGTAACGCTCGACTATTTGAAAAGTGGTCACAAGGGTGTTTCATTGAGTATAATAATGCTTACCTATATCAATACATAAAATTGTCTGAAAAGGTACAAACCCTTCAGTAGTTATGGAGATACTGTCTAACAAGCAAAAATTTACCTAGAATTTCTAAGTCAAAAAAGGGGCATAATTATGCAAAAAAGCAAATCAGTTATGGGACTTCTGCCATTCATCTAAGATAATCACAGAAAACAAGTGTGTGAAGTTTCAATCCATTCCCTTCAGTAGTTATGGAGAAACCAGCTTACACGCAAAAACTTAACCAAGAATTTCTAAGTTGAAAAAGGGGCATAATTATATAAACAAGAGCTGTCCGTAAGACAGCGCGCTCGATTTTTTTATTGCTTGCCAATAAAAAAAGTTTTTGCAGTAAAAGGCAATACAAGAATCTCTGTATTTTTAAAGTGAACAATGGCCATGAGCATTAAGATATTTAGTGAAGAATTATTTTACTGAATTGTGTGATACCCTTGAACACTGCTTGCCTATAATACAAAACATTGACAGTTAAGGGCCATAATTCAAATAAAATCTTTGACAGAATTAACCTTCTCCTGGACATGTTTGGGAATCATGATTGTAAACAAGTATTCCAACTTTCAAATTAATATCTCAAAACAGTTCAGTCAAAAAGTGGACTGGTACTAAAAACTTAACCAAGATTCTAAGTCGATAAAAGGCCTTAATTTTTAAAACAAATCCTTGACAGAGTTACCTTCTCTTGCGTACAGATGGGGGTAATGATGTGAAATAGCATTAAAAGTTTCAAAGCAATATCTCAAAGGGTTAAGGCAATAAGTGGATTTTACCCATATTCAATGTATTTTCTAAGTCAAAAAGGGGCATAATTCTGTCAAAAACCTTGACAGAGTTATGTCCTCTTGTCTGTTGATGAAGGTCGTGATGGTAAACAAGTATGGTCAGTTTCAAAGCAATACCTCCAATGGTTTTGAAATAAAGTGAGGTGGTACAAAAAACTTAACCAAGCTCAATACACTTTCTAAGTCAAACAAGAACTGTCGGAGGACAGTAAAGCTCGACTATTCGAAAATTTGTCACAAGGGTGTTTCATTGAGTATAATAATGCTTACCTATATGAATAAATAAAATTGTACGAAAAGGTACAAACCCTTCAAGTTTCAATACAATCACAGAGAACAAGTCTGTGAAGTTTCAATCCATTCCCTTCAGTAGTTATGGAGATACCAGCTTACACGCAAAAACTTAACCAAGAATTTCTAAGATAAAAAAGTGGCATAATTATGCAAAAAAGCAATCAGAGTTATGGGACTTGTGCCAATCATCTTAGATAATCACAGAGACCAAGTGTGTGAAGTTTCAATCCATTCCCTTCAGTAGTTATGGAGATACCAGCTTACACGCAAAAACTTAACCAAGAATTTCTAAGTCGAACAAGGGGCAATAATTATGTAAAAAAGCAAATCAGAGTTATGGGACTTGTGCCAATCATCTTAGATAATCACAGAGAACAAGTGTGTGAAGTTTCAATCCATTCCCTTCAGTAGTTATGGAGATACCAGCTTACATACAAAAACTTAACCAAGAATTTCTAAAGTCGAAAAAGGGGCATAATTATGTAAAAAAGCAAATCAGAGTTATGGGACTTGTGCCAATCATCTTAGATAATCACAGAGAACAAGTGTGTGAAGTTTCAATCCATTCCCTTCAGTAGTTATGGAGATACCAGCTTACATACAAAAACTTAACCAACGAATTTCTAAGTCGAAAAAGGGGCATAATTATGTAAAAAAGCAAATGAAGAGTTATGGGACTTGTGCCAATCATCTTAGATAATCACAGAGAACAAGTGTGTGAAGTTTCAATCCATTCCCTTCAGTAGTTATGGAGATACCAGCTTACACGCAAAAACTTAACCAGAATTTCTAAGTCGAACAAGGGGCATAATTATGTAAAAAAGCAAATCAGAGTTATGGGACTTGTGCCAATCATCTTAGATAATCACAGAGAACAAGTGTGTGAAGTTTTAATCCATTCCCTTCAGTAGTTATGGAGACACCAGCTTACATACAAAAACTTAACCAAGAATTTCTAAGTCGAAAAAGGGGCATAATTATGTAAAAAAGCAAATCAGAGTTATGGGACTTGTGCCAATCATCTTAGATAATCACAGAGAACAAGTGTATGAAGTTTCAATCCATTCCCTTCAGTAGTTATGGAGATACCAGCTTACATACAAAAACTTAACCACAGGGACGCCGACGCCGACGCCGACAAATGGGTGACTGCATAAGCTCGATTATTCTACGAATAGTCGAGCTAAAAAGGGCCATAATTCTGTCAAAAACCTTGACAGAGTTATGTACTCTTGTCTGTAGATGGAGGTTATGATGGTGAACAAGTATGGTAAGTTTCAAAGCCATACTTGTAATACTTCTGAAATAAAGTGGGGTGGTACGAAAAACTTAACCAAGGTGTGACGCCGACGCCGACGCCGGGGCGAGTAGGATAGCTCCCCTTTTCATAGAAAAGTCGAGCTAAAAAGCAAATCAGAGTTATGGGACTTGTACCAATCATCTTAGATAATCACAGGGAACAAGTGTGTGAAGTTTCAATCCAATCCCTTCAGTAGTTATTGGAGAAACCAGCTTACAGGCAAAAACTTAACCAAGAATTTCTAAGTTGAAAAAGGGGTATAATTATGTAAATAAGCAAATCAGAGTTATAGGACTTGTGCCAATCATCTTAGATAATCACAGAGAACAAGTGTGTGAAGTTTCAATCCATTCCCTTCAGTAGTTATGGAGATACCAGCTTACATGCAAAAACTTAACCACAGTGACGCAGACGCCGACAAATGGGTGACTGCATTAGCTCGATTATTCTGCAAATAGTCGAGCTAAAAATGAATAATAACGTTAACCCACTCTGGTGTTCCTAACGTGTTGTTCTACATCCATTCCTTGATTATGTAGTTTGAAATTTATTTTTAAAATTGTTTTCTATTTATTTTCATTTTTGTTACTATAAGAGATATATTTGAAAATGGCCAATGGCCATTCAGAATGTTCCTGGGGTTTTAACCTATAGGTGACTTATAGATTGCCTGCAATACTGTGATAATTGCTTGTTTCTTTTAAACTACTACTCCTAGTTGAGTAGAAAAAGATAGACTTTACAAAGCAGACTTGGGTGAAAAAAAGATCTCTTTTGTTTATAGTTTACAATAATACTAAGAATTTTTATATTTTTACAGAAACAGCAGTTTATAGTCAAAGGGAAGATATTTTGAATCTTTCACAGGTACATGATGTACAAATATTCTGCAAGAAACATCAACCTGACGAAAAGGGAAGTGATGCAGATCTGTTGGGATATCTCCATATTGCTGGTGATACAAAATGTGTAGTATGAAAACAGATTTTGAAGAAGAACTTTACAAATGCAAAATATGTGATGCAAAGTAAACAAGAGCCATGTCAACATGGCCATCCCCCGCCGAATGTGTTTGCTCATTGGAAGAATGTATATGTAGTAGAGCGGAATAATTCCATTTTAAGAGGTCTTTTGGTAATGAAAACTGATGGCTATAGTGATTACAGATTTGAAACCTATGTGAATACTGATGGCTGAAAATAACAAAGGGCAATTACTGAAAAATAATGCAGGGTAGGTTATCATTCTTGTGTGCTGCATCCCTCCTCAGTAAAATCTATCCACCTATGAAGTTTCAAGTTGATACCTCAAATACTTTTTGAGAAAAAAATTGAATTGAAAAATTAAGTATGAAAAAGAACAAAGTAACTCAAAAAATTATGAAAGGTAAAGTTATCATTCTTGTGCAGTGCACACCTCCTGAGTGAGATCTATGCATCTATGAAGTTTCATATTGATATCTCAAAGGCTTTTTGAGTTATGCTCTGGACAAAAATTAATTTTGAAAAATAACAAAGGGCAATAACTCAAAAATAATGCAGGGTAGAGTTATCATTCTTAAGCACTGCACTCCTCCTTAATGAGATCCATCCACATATGAAGTTTCAAGTTGATACCTCAAATACTTTTTGAGATAAGCTCTGGACAAAATAGCATGAAAAAAAAAACAAAGGGCAATAACTCAAAAATTGTATAGGGAAGAGTTATCATTCTTGCGCACAACATTCCTCCTCAATAAGATCTATCCACCTATGACATTTCATGTTGATATCTCAAACACTTTTTGAGTTATGCTCCACTCAGGTGAAAAATTAGGTATGAAAAATAACAAAGGGCAATAACTCAAAAATTATGAAAGGTAGAGTTATCATTCTTGTGCACTGCACACCTCCTGAGTGAGATCTATGCACCTATGAAGTTTCATGTTAATATCTCATAGGCTTTTGGAGTTATGCTCTGGACAAAAATCAATTTTGAAAAATAACAAAGGGCAATAACTCAAAAATCATGCAAGGTAGAGTTATCATTCTTGTGCACTGCACTCCTCCTCAATGAGGTCTATCCACCTATGAAGTTTCAAGTTGATAACTCAAATACTTTTAGAGATATGCTCCGGACAAAAATGTCGGACGGAAGGACGGACGGACGGAAGGACGGAAGGTCGGACGGACGGAGACTATTACTATATCCTCCGCCGAAATTTTTCAGCGGGGGATAAAAATACCAGTGCACTGAATGTGGTTAAGAAGACATTATGGAGTTAACAAGAAGATACAAAAAGTGCAAAGGAATATAACAATAAATTACATCTTTAATTTATAATTTCATAGACTCTGTTAAAGGATAATTCATAGTACAATTCAAAGTAGCAGAATTTAATTAGAATCATTAGAATAATTACACGTCATAACTGAAAGAAAGCTTATTCAGCTGGAAATATACCATCATAAGGAAAAGTGTACTCGACATTTGCATACATATTATCCATTGTATTCTTTGTTATCCAGGTATTGACCAATAAAGCCTAACCCTTCAAGGTTTTTTTTTTGTAAGACAATATTGTATCTAAATCAAGTGTCCACCAACAGATTATAAAACCATCAAATACTCCTTTCATGAAGTAAATGACTTGAATAAGACAATATTTTTGAATCTAGAGCAGCTGATAGATGAGCTTCTGCCCAACCAGTTGTCAGAATTAGATAGAGACAGATCCTTAGGATCTTGACAATCGGTAATGATTGTCAGGTGTAACAAAGGTTACAATGTTTCTCAAGTGGATAAAGGCATATTTGCAATATGCAGCAATGGGCATACAGCTATCAAGGAACACCCAAATATTCATGAAAGGGTGTTTCTTTGGCCACTCCAGCCGGCACTTCTGACGTGACAAGTCACTAGCGATGAGGAAAGGGTAAAGGAGGCAGAGTTCTTTTTTTAAATAAAGCGATGTCAGCGGTTGAGCAACTGAGGTTTGTAGTATAGAAATATTGAAATTATATTCACATCTTTTATTTCAGATGATAAAGTGTATGTCATTGATAGAAACTAGAACTGCCACTATCATGGCGTGAATACCCCCGCATACCACTTTGTCAGAATCAACAGTGGCCATTTAGAGCTCAAGGACAACCTCCCTGACAAA
>NW_026866802.1:0-22088 GCF_026571515.1 Ruditapes philippinarum
AAATTCCCACAATAAAATCCACAAGAATAATTTATTTAAAATCCAAGCTCCAATAATTCACTTAATATCCAATTTTGAATAATACTCCAAATATATTGATGACTTAAAAGATCACTGATGACTAAAAAGGTAACTGATGACTTAAAGATCACTGATGACTTAAAAGGTAAAGGTAATGAAAAATGTCAATCTATATATATTAACTAAGAAGTTTCTAGAATAGTCTTCCATTTACTACAGTAATCATAATCTAGCAACTTCACCAATAAAGATCATTCCAGAAGTTTCTATCTAAATATAATGCATGAGTTTTCTACAATAGTTAAGAACCTTCTAGTACATACATGTAGTTTATGTTCTAAAAATAGAACAATGATAATATTGGAAAAACCAACTGGTCAGATACAAACTATATACATGTAATATGTTGCATACATAACACTTCCCCTCTTCAAGAAAAAGAAATATGAATGAAATGAATATTTCTTTTACATAAATCCAAACAATATGACTTGCGAATAATAGGAGAAATGTTAAACAATTTTATACATACAATCATATATATGTGTATTATAAACAATTACAAACAACAATATAAAAATAAACAATCATATGATGTAGATGTTAAATGTAAATACTGAAAATATCAGTTTTAGACACGAGAAAGTGCATCTTGTCCAAAAATATCTTCATCCACAAAATAATGAATCAGAAGATTTTTAATTTCTTGTTTACGCATTGAAGATTTAATTTCTGATAAATTATACTTTTTTGCAAGATCAAGCAAATCAGTTTTCTTAGCCAAATCTAATAACTCCTGGGAAGGCTCAGCTACAAACTTTTCTAAATCAAAAGACATGACTGCTTGCTGCTGGTTTTAAAGTGTTTAAAAAAAATTCAGAATTGAAAGGCACACTTAATAGATCAACTATGATATCAACCCAAATGAGTAAATACGGTAATAATAAAATGTAAAATAAACGGTAATAATTTCCAATAATGTAGCCAAAAAGAAATATTCAATCCCGGACGAGCCCCCAATTTCTGTTACGAGCCAGGCGTAACGAGAAAGAAAAGCCAGCAACAAACTTGTAACAATAACAAATTTATTACAGAAAAATTATTAAAGAAAAATAAAATAACAAATTACTTTACAAATACCTGAAGTCCAAATAAAAATTACAAATGTCTAGTCTGATCCTGGAATGATCCTTTTTCAATAGCACAGTTAAATCCAAGTTAAATCCAAGAACACTTTAGAATAAATTCCCACAATAAAATCCACAAGAATAATTTATTTTAAAATCCAAGCTCCAATAATTCACTTAATATCCAATTTGAATAATACTCCAAATATATTGATGACTTAAAAAGTAACTGATGACTTAAAAGGTAACTGATGACTTAAAGATCACTGATGACTTAAAAGGTAAAGGTAATGAAAAATGTCAATCTATATATATTAACTAAGAAGTTTCTAGAATAGTCTTCCATTTACTACAGTAATCATAATCAAGCAACTTCACCAATAAAGATCATTCCAGAAATTTTCTATCTAAATATAATGCATGAGTTTTCTACAATAGTTAAGAAAGTTCTAGTACATACATGTAGTTAATGTTCTAAAAATAGAACAATGATAATATTGGAAATACCAACTGGTCAGATAAAAACTAAATACATGTAATAAGTTGCATACATAACACACTAAACGTATTCGTTCAAAAATAATACACGGCAATGTTCAATGACTGTAGTGCAAGTATAGTTTTAAGGGCTTTTGTAGCCGAAAGGTCAGTGTCTCTGTCTCGGACCATTTACCGCCGTTGGTCCGAATCCCGCCAGGGAATTTAAAATATTACATGAGAGGAAAATATCAAACTAGGCTACTACTGGTCGGTGGTTCAACTTGTGTGGCAGACATAATGCAAGGAAGGGCTCTTGAGGGCGTCGTCCACTATTTATGGAATCGATGTTACTTAAAACGTAATAAAAATAAAGAAACCAAAAAAAAAACAGAGAAAGAAAGACATATCTTCCATAACATATTTTTTACAATTAGTCTGGTTTGTCTATGAACAGGCTTTGGATTATTCGTCTAAAATATGTCTAATGTTCTTACATGTATCAAACAGCAGGTAAACTCCTAATAAGATTTTATGTTTGTACGTATTAATCGTAATCTTTTCATTGAAAAAACATTTGTGTAGACAAATCGGTTCAGTCTGATAAGAAATTAGATTTTACAGTAGCTTTTATCTGTTTAAGTTAATTCGTTGTAACAGTTGCGATTGATGAGATTTGGTGTTAAGTAATATTGTAAACAAATAAATGTCACTCAGTTTAACCTTCCATTTAACTTAGAAAAAAAAGATTTCACAACGTGAAAATAAGAAAAAAAGATTTTTTATTATAATTGTTTATACTCATTAATACTCTTTATATTTCTTTGTGAGAATAACGTTAAATGCCAGTTTTTTATGAACTTGTGCTTTCAAAAACGGTTCAGATGTCACGTCACAAATGGAATGATCTTTCTTCTACCGTCAATCTGAGTTTCTGAGGGTCATGCTTTGTCTTGGGTAGATTTATTTATTTTTTTCTTGAGTTGTTAAGCTTTGTAAAATCAATTAAAAAACGATATTTTGTTCGGCTGTGAGCATTTATCTTGTATTTCCCAAGTTATTGGCCCCTGCAAAAATAAAACGCATACGTAAACATGTTGCCAAAACGACGTGTAAATTGGATGAATACTGTCCAAGTGCAAACCCTTTTACCCTTGGATTTCATGCATTTGTTTTGTATTTAATACACCTTTATTAATCTGGTTTAAAATTGTATGCTATTATAACGTAAACGGACGTTTTTGTTCCGTGTTATAAGGTATGCAGAGTTCCATGAAACTGTTCCTCGCACGTGCCCATAACATATGTGTATAATACAAAATACTATTAACGTAATTATTTTTTTTGTATTAATACACTTGTTACTATATATAGTAAAATAAATCACGTATGATTTCAATTGATTATGAGTGTCACGTAACCTATTATGAGTTTGCAGCCCGTGGCCGAGAACTAGTAATCAGCCCGCCGAACATGTGCACGTGCACAAACTGAAACGATGACGTCATATTTTATGTCATCAAACAGTTGACTGTCAAAGTGAAAGTAGGTTTAATGCAAGACTCGCTTGATTTTATTATGAGAGCTAAAACGTTTGTCGTACAAGCACAGCCTCGGGGCAATTTTTCATTTTGCGGGCCGAAAATCACCTTACGGCCATACTCTGCCGTGTATAAATATCTAATTATAGATCATTTAACTTATAATAAGATAAAGAATACTTAAGGGAAAGTTGATAAGAAACAATTTTTAGCATTTATTCAGTCGGATTTCTTTTCCCTAAAGAATAAGTTGACTATCAAGACTTTTGTGCTTTATTTTCGACCGCAAACAATTTGAGATGAAAATCGAAATACCTAAAAGGAATGTGCTAGTATTTACACAATGTTTATATTTCTACTTGTAAAATAGTCATCTATTATAGATATGTGTCTTATTATTTATGTAAACACATTGTCATATGAAACTATAAACGAATTTGCGAGAGCTATATCGTACAGCTAATCTTATGTCTTAAAATGGTTCCTTATGAAATAAAATAGGAAATAAAATATGTTAAATGGAATGCCTTACAGGGCGTCTACTCGTGTTAAAATGGTCAACTTATTTACGATGTAAAAGAAGAAAATTATACAATTATTGCTTTAATCATTTATAGTATCACATATTATCCTCTAATTTGAGAAAAAACAAAGACTTGTAAAACCTTGTATGTAAAAACCATCATTGAAATTTAAAAAATAATTAAAGAAGACTTATTGCTCAACAAGAAGATGATAATATGTGATCCAAAATCCATAGCCAAAGATTTTCGGGGGAAGGAATAGCATGTACATATTATACACGAAGTTGGCACATTAAATATTCTGCTAAATGAAAAGTCAATTTTGTTTTTATTCCTTCAAACGGAAAAAAAAATTAACGAAATTTTCCCTTTTAATTTCCAGATATTAACTGATGATATTCTGTATACATTATGATTTTGACAAACGAATAAACGTTGCTCAAAGAATACAGTGTTTTGTTATTTTATTAAAATTTGTTTGTACCAGAACTGTCTTGTACTTATTTTCCATAGGGGTCATTCTAGAATACCTTAGAAAATTCAGATATTGTCATGACCTTTGCCCCCAGAGACTTGCCCAAGGAATAATAAACTAGATAGAATAGTGTAGCATAATATGATCCATACACCACTATTATCGCATATGAAATTTTATAAATCCTTCTCTTAAAAATTTATTTTCATTTTGTCATTATTTTTTAAGTATACATCTGCAATAATACAACACAGAAATCACTTTTTTAATAAGAAACTTGCCTATTATTTGATTTGACATAGTTCAGGTAGTACACATGACCTTAATCCTCGCAAAACAAATAGCATTACTTATTTTCCTTTCTAATTAGTCTGGGATGCATAAAAAATAAGAAAAATAAAATTTAACTAAACACTAACACTTTTTCACTTGGTATATCGTTCATTGATACATGTGTGTATTTTTTTCTCCATGTGCGTCCATATACCCTCCATTATGTTCGTTGTTTGTCCTGCTGTATAGATACCACATTCCCTGTGCTGGTGACAGGAGCGAGGGGTTGTGTTTAGTTAATGTTGTTCTCCCCTGTTGATAATTCATTTCATATTTAACAACAATCACAAATAAAACTATGCGAAACGATTTGTTAATTATCTAAACAAGGTATCCTTCATATCTTTTAAATAAAATAAATAATATCATCACAATTTAACGTTGATTTTTGATCCAAGACTTTAGGTATTTTAGAGAAATTTGGTCAATTCAAATTGTGATATACCAGTAAATATTGAAGAAATTTTAATTAAAATGACATTTAAGCAAAAATAATAAAAAAGTTTTGTTCGATTGTTGTGTAAGATGTCATTTTGTTCCATCTCGTGAACTTTAGATACGGTATTCTTAAGTACTACTCGTGAGCATACTGTTTTGAAAGCTCATTTGATGAAATATAATTTCATATTGAACATAAACAACCAAATACAGTCTATATATTTTTGATAAGTGTGAGATGCATGATTTGACACATCTTTATACAGCAGGTAATAAATTGTCTTTGAACAAATGTAATTGTTATCCATATAAATGTCTACACTTAACATTTTACAACTCAATCAACATTTTTGTTTAAAAAATATTATTATTAGAATATTCATCAAATGATTTGTAGAATTGTATTGTGCTCGTCAATATTTAAAATAGAAATTATTATAAAAAAGGTCTTATTGTAGACCAATTCAATCAATTCATAAAAAGGGGTAATTAAAAGCATTGTTACCTGAATAAAAATATTCATTTTATACTTTAGCGTTATTGGAGTGACCAACAAATAAATATTGTTATAACAAGTCGTTTTCAATTTTAGTTTTGATATTTGATTAATAGAATAAATACAATAATAGACTATGTAATTAATATCGATGGAGAAAAACATTGTGAAAATGTTATTCAATGTTTTTATTTATGATTGATATCATTGATTTATTAATTTGCTTTCTATGTTTTGTCTTTAGTGAATGTATAAATGCCCTATTTTTCTAAACAAACCATTTGGCTGCAAACCATTAAAACACACATTAATTGATCTGTTAGCAATACAATAAATCATATTACTCATATTAATTACTGAGACAACATTTTTACAACAAAGAGAAATGAAAATGATAATGTTTATTTATTGAAATTTTTTTTATGGTTTCAATTTTACTAACGATTAAATGTGGCTTATGGGTGAGATGGATTATTAATATTTCAGCGAATACATTCCAGTTGGTGTCTCACAGTTAAGAGCATGAAAAGGTATTTGTCTACCTTTGTTGAACATATGCGATTTGTTTAACATCAACGATGATTCTGATTTTTCTTGTGATTAATTACTGTTTTTCAGAAGTGCTTACTTTGGAGCATTATGTAACATCCTCATGCAAGATAGAGAAAATATCCGTAATCCCTCAAGGTGTGCCAACAGTACTCAAAAATGAACACTCATTGATCTCGTGCATTTATCATTGTCATAAAGATGGGCTGTTATCGTTCTTCTTGATTGAGAATAATTCATTATGCTTTTGTAGCTCTGAGGTTGATTATAGTATTGACAAAAATGAAACAGGTGGAATAATCCAAGGAATAAGGACACAGATGGTGTCGACAACATATATACAAGTAAGCAAATTTACAATTTTTTATGAAAGATTTGTAACTGTCAACTTAATCAAGTTTTGTAAAAGATGGTAAAGAATTTTACGCTTAGTACATTTTTTTGATTAAATGCCATTTTCTTATCATCTACTTTTATCAATATTGCATTCACATTTTAAATATATTACAGTAATATATATATTTAATTAGCATTTCAAAATGCATCAACTTTTGTCTCATGGTCTGATAAAGTATGAAGCACATATGACAGATCTGGTTATATCAATTAGTTTCCTAGTACACCTTGCAGATTATTTTTTATTTAAATTAGTACGTTGTAATTCAAAACATATAAAATTCACAATAGCGCAAACACATACTCATCAAATATATACTATGCATTTGATATCATATGATATTGTTTATCACTGTTATTATATAAATGTATTCCTTTCCTCTTGTTAATTTGATTATCATGATTGCTTACTAAAGTCATACTCATCTATTTATTTTCTATTTAAATTTAGTACGTTGTTTATCACTGTTATTATATAAATGTATGCCTTTCCTTTTGTTAATTTGATTATCATGATTGCTTACTGAAGTCATACTCATCTATTTATTGGACTAAGTACCATTTCCAAATGAAATTTTCGTTTTGAACTATCGATTCATTAACTTGTTTACAGTGACTTCGAGTCTTTAGTCCGCAACAGTTACGTTTCGTGCTAAAATCACAATTCAAGTCTTTAATCTAAAAGTGTTATTATATGTAGTTTCTTTTTTAAAAATAAAACACATAAAGATAAATTATAACTCAATATATCTAAGAATAAATGAATATAACGCTTAAGTTCTATATAACTTTGTAGTAAATAAGTAGTTTCAATTAATCTTTCGTGATTTTTGTGGCTTCACGTATTAGGAAATATTCAAATTTTCTTCATATTGCATCATCAATGACATTAGTTAATTTTCTATTCAAAATTATTATTCAGCTATTTATGATTAATGAAATGATATACTTACAGATGAATTAATAATAATCATTTCAATTCTTCTTGTATCATAAATTTATTGTAAAAAGATAAAAAATAGAAGATATTTCAAGTTGAATTATGAAAAAATAATGAACGAAACATAGATTGATTACGGGGTAAAAATATATTAATGAATGTTGTTTTGGGATCTGATGCAAATTTATCTTAAAATGATTTATTTCAATGCCTTTTTTCAGGAAGGCAGTCAAAAAGTAAAGAGAGTACAAAAACAACCAGAACCTATTGACTGCCTTGCTCTTTATCAACAAGGATACACCGAAGACGGGTTGTATGTGATCAAGCCAGGTGTAAGTTCTACTACCGCTGATGTGTGGTGTGATATGACCAATGGTGGCTGGACGGTTATACAACGTCGACAAGACGGATCTGAAGATTTCTATAGAAATTGGGAAGAATACAAACGTGGATTCGGAAACAGAAGCGGCGAATATTGGCTAGGGCTAGAAAATATTTACTATTTGACTAGTGACAGTAGCTCACTACATGTATACCTTGAGGCATTCAAGAGTGACAATGTTGGTCCAGTGTCTGCTTTTGCTGAATATTCAACATTTAGAATTAATGACGAAAATGATAAATACAGATTGAGAGTTGAAGGGTTTAACGGCTCTTGTGGTGACTCAATGTCGTATCATAACGATTGCAAGTTTACAACCATAGACAGTGATAACGACATCTATAACACAAATTGCGCAGTAGTTTATGGGGGAGCTTGGTGGCACAAATCATGCCATCATTCAAATCTAAATGGATTATACCTGGACGGAGCCGATACTGCGTTTGGTCGAGGAATCAATTGGCATTCGTGCTGGGGACATTATTACTCTCTAAAGAAAACTGTCATGAAGATTAGAAGAAACAATTAAAAAGAATAATTTCAAATAATCCAGTTCTATTACATATCGTTATAAACATTTTGTATTTTTTTTTATAAAATAATATTATTTGTCCCCAAAACTATACTATTGTTATCTGATAGTACATAACATTTATATTGTTCATAACAAAACACAAAACTTCAAGGACATGAAGTTTATGAAACCTCTCTGTAATGATTGTTTTAAATTCTAAGTATTGAAGTTAATGAAGTATCTAAAGAAATACATTGATCATAGTAATAAGTAACAACTGCTCCAAGAGCATCAACATTAGATTCATAGTCTTAGCTTAATTGAAAACATTGAAAAGAACTACCAATGAACTACATAACTGTAGTTGCAGTAATATTATTTTAGTGAAATGTTACAGATAAAAGTATATGTACAGTTTATATGTAAATAAACTTTTTCAGAAATGCTTATAAGTGTTGTCATTTACGTGAAAAAAGTGAACTACGCTTGAACTATTCAAGATAGATATGAATAGTATAGTCACCAATAAGCTCATTTCAAATGTATTTACGTCAAGAGCTATAGAATTGACAATCTTTCCTTTCATTTTTTTTTTACATTTTTTGTTTGTTTGTTTGTTTGTTTTCTATTTTTTTTTTTTTTTTGCTATTCTTGAGATCATTAAACAAAGACACCATTTCTTTCTTAACAAGGAACTTGCCCTATAATATAATTAGACATTGTTAAGGTAGTACACATGACCTTAAACTTCAAAAAACAATTAACATTACTGATATTCCTTTTTAATGAGTCTGGGACAAGTTAGAAATGTGAAACTTAGAATTGAATTTCAATAAACACAATTTAACGCTTCGTATATTGTTCATTTATCCATGTTTGTGGCCTTTTTCTTCTTTTCCTTTCTAATTGTACGCCAATTTACTTTCCTGTTTGCTCGTTGTCTTTTCTGCTGTATAAATACCCGATGGTCCTGTGTTGGTGGGAAAAGCAAAGGGCTGCGTTCAGGTATTGTTGCTAGTTCTTGTTGATTATACATAAAAATGTCCATAGGTCTATAGGAAGCTACGCTTTTGTGGAAAAACAAAAAGAATGACAAAAAAGTCGGATAAAAAGAAAATCTCTAAAATAAAAATTAAAATATTTGGTTCAAATAGGACAACACCTATAAAAATGGTCTAATTCTTTTTTTAGTTTACCCATATTAACTATCATTTGTAAAACATCTATAACAATCGTAAATTAAAGTACATTGATGTGTACAGCTATCCAAATTAATATTCAATTATTGTTCAGATAACGGGCTGTTCATTGTAAAAGCGAACTTGTCCATAGCGGGTCTGTAAAAAGCAAAAACAAATTGTTTTGAAAAAAAGTTCTATGCATTATAACAACCACTGGCTGAGTATATATGTATATTTCCACATTTATATAGCATGTAATAAATTTTCTTTGAACAAAATATTAAAGATCAAGAAATATTGTAAAAACAGATACAAGAATATCCGAATAATAGATTTGTACGGTGCTCATCAATATTTGAAATAAAGAAATATGATAAAAAGGTATATTTGAAATAAGGAAATATGATAAAAAGGTACTCATGTTAGAGCAATTAACTTTAATAAGTATATGACGAGATGAATTTACAGTTTAATAATTTAATTCCTTGCTGATCCATGTAAATGGGTATTTGATAACACTGTTACCCTTATTAAAATAACAATTCAATATCGATTACGAGAAAGTAAATATTGACAAAACTAGTTGTTTTTGATTCTTGATTACTTGATTAATAGAATAATAGACTATTAAATTGATTAGCATGGGAAACAGAAGACCTTTGTCAAATTGCAAACTGTTTGACAACGCTATCAATGCACAAGAGATAATTGAATTCATATTTATTCAAACTTACAATACATTAAAACACGTTTATAATTACCAATTAGCAGATACTTTTCTGTAAAAGTAATTGATATATTAAATTGCTTTTTGTTAAAACAGATCCTTTTGCAGTAAATCATTAAAACAAACATAATTCGATCTTTTTAGTTTAAAAATAAAAAAGGAACCGTATTTTAATAAAGAAAAACAAAATGAAAATGATAATGTACATTCATTCAAAAACGTTTTACAGGTTTACTTTTTATTTACTATTACAAATATTGCAATTTACGGTGGAGAAGGATTGATTATACATAAGCGAATACATTATATCGTGTCTGGCAGTTAAGAGCATGAACAAGTTTTTGCCTACCTTCGAGGAACAAATATTTTAAATCAAATATGATTCTGATTTTTTTTCTTGCGATTAATCACTGCTTTTCAGGAGTGCTTATTTTGGGACATTATTCATTCGAGGTAGAAAAAGTATCTTTGGTCCCTCAAGAAGGTGTGAAAACAGTTATCCAAAATAAACAGTCATTGATTTCGTGCAGTTATCATTGTCATCAACTTGCGATGTTATCGTTCTTCTTCATTGAGAGTAACTCAACATGTTTTTGTAGCTCTGAGGTTGATTATAACATTAACAAACATGAAAACGCTGGAATAGTCCATGGAATAAGCACACAAAAGGTGTCGACATCATATATACAAGTAAGCATAATTTACAATTCTATTATTATTTGTAACTGTCAGCTTAATCCATTTTGTAGGAGACGCTCAATAATTTTACAAAAAGTTATAAATCAATAAAAAAATATCTCATAAAAATCATTCCTAGTTTTACTTACATGTCATTTTCTTATCACGTAGTTTCATCATGATATATTCACATTTTAAATTATTGACAGTAATATATATTTAATTAGCAATTTTAAATGATTTATATTAATCTAATTATATAAATTTTGTCTCATGGTATGATAAAGTATTAAGGACATAGAAGAACTGTAATGGGAATTTACTATTATCACCACTTTGTTGAGGTCTGGGTATATTTACTTGTTTGCTAGTACACCTTACATATCTTTTATTTTAATTCAGTAATATTTAATTTAAAAAATATAGCACGCATGCGCGGGTTCACACATACACATCAGATACATACTATGCGTTTAATATAACATACTCTATCGATCGCTATTTAGATTTATATCTATATACCCGATATTTGGTAAAATGGATAAAAAGGTAAATCAAATTATTTTTTTATCATCATTTAGTAATAGTTTATATATACTAAGAATACGTATAATTTCCAAATGGAATTTCGATTTGCGTTATCGGTTCATATTTTTTTTAATTGACTTAGAGAATCTGCTTCTCATAAGTTACGTTTTGTACTAGTTTAAGAATGACAATTCAAGTTAGTTTTTAAACTAAATGTGTTTATTCATGTTTGTGAGGCTATACATTAATTAAACAAGCCCGTCACTTGACGAACCAAATGTTCAGGGTAAGCTATTAGTATCAAAGGGGGATGCTTCGGCCTCGGTCGCCATGCGTCAACAATCGTCTTTTTCTCTGAAACTGCTAGGCAGATTTACTTAAAAGTTGCTTTGTAGCATCCTTGTGACAGTCACACTTGAATTTGCCCATGTCATTTCAATTGGCCCCTTATAGGAGTCAACAGAGCTAGAAATAGAAAAAAAACCTTTAAACATCTTTTACTACAGAACTAATTGATAGATGATCACTAAACTTTGTCTGTAGCATGCTTGGGTAGTCTTTTATCAAGTTTGCTCATATTAATTTGATTGGCCCCTTTTAGGGGTCTCTAGGTCTAAAAATAGAAAAACTTTTTATCATCTTCAACAGAACTAATAGATGGATGATCACCAAACCTTGCCTGTAGCATTCTTGGGTAGTCTTTTATCAAGTTTGCTCATATTAATTTGATTGGCCCCATTTAGGGGCTGTTAAAGCTAAAAATAGAAACACATTTAAACGTCTATTTCTACAGAACTAATTGATGGATGATCACTAAACTTTGTATGTAGCATTCTTTGGTAGTTTGTTATCAAGTTTGCTCATACTAATTTGATTGACGCCTTTTAGCGGCCGCTAAAGCTAAAAAATAGAAATACGTTTAAATGTCTATTTCTTCAGAACTAATGAATGGATGATCCCAAAGCTTTGTCTGTAGCATTATTATGTAGTCTACAAATGTACTTATCAAGTTTACTTATATTAATTTGATCGGCCTTTTTTAGGGGTCTCTAGTGCTAAAAATAGAAAAAAAACTTTCGACATCTTCTTCTACATAACTAATTGATGAAATTGTTTTTCTAAATCTATATTAATCATATTTTTTAAAAATAAAATAGGAAAAAATAACATAGATCCATGTTTTAAACATTTTGGTAAAGGTTGATAGTTGTTGACAATTATTTGTTGATTATATAATCCAAGCTTCAATTTCATTGGTGTAAGAAAAACTTTTTTAACAAAATGTTGATATAAATTATATGTACAGACAATGGTATGAGTGCAAGTAGGACTGATAGAAATAATGAAACGCCGTCCGGTCAGCTCAAGATTTAGAGCGTTGGACTGTGAATCAGGCAACCCGGTTTTTTTCCGAATGATGCAGGTCCCTTTCTTTGTAATCGGTCATGAATTCCTTTTTCGATCGTTTGCCTTTATATCAAGAAGTAATCAGTTTCTTGAAAAACAAACCACTTGCTTAACAGACTACCCAGGAACAATGCGGTGGCTGAACTGTAGTATGGTAAATTAATTGTGCATAAATATCTTGTTCCGGAACGTAAACTACCAACACCAACATAAGAATGATTAAAACAAATAAGTTGAAAATCTAATGTAAACCTAATGTAAAATCAAATTGAATTAAGTTTTGAATTAACGTTAAGAAATGTTTCCGATAAAACAGGATGAGTGCAGTTGTAGTTTACTTGGTATGTGCTTTATCGCCTTCTACAAATAATGCTGTGCATTCTCCACTTTTATGAGGACACCGGCATTTCCCTTTATTAGATAATGTTGTCCAGGAAAACACTGTAAGATACTGCAGATACTTCAAGTTTCATGTCCACTTCGTAGTCTTTAAATTCTATTTTTAGGAAAGATTCAGAATAAATTTTGTTTGCAATGCTCATTGTTAAAAACTTTGTAGGTTAGGATCATTTGATTCTTTTTATTTGAATTTAATTATATAACATTGTTGATATTTAACTTTTACAGGAATTCCAATACATAAATGTCATGTTATTGTGTAGTGCTCTGATGTGTATAAAGTGTACTATTATATATTTTTAAAGTTTACTTCCTTCTTTTGTGTCTGTTCTATGAGGAATTTTTGCATTTGTGCCAGTAAAGCACCATAATTTTGATAGTTTGTAGCAATATAAAATGTGGACAGTGGGAATGTTAACCTACTATATGTCACGTGACTCCTTTTGTCATGACAGTGTATATTAGTTATATGGTTTGCGTTTAAAGTAGTTTCTTATTGAAACAAAACACAATATAAAAAATGATATAGTATAACTCACTAATTTTGAGTATAAGTGAATAATTGTTTAGTGCTATTTAACTTTTTTTGTAGTTAATTAGTAGTTGCACTTAATATTTCTTTAATTTCGTTGCTCCAATTCATAAAGAAATATTAAATTAACTTCATATCGTATCATCTATGAAATCAATTGATTTCCTAATTCTAAATTGATATTCAGCTATTTATGACGATGAAATAATATACATTTAGGTAAATATAAAATCAGTTCGATTCTTCTTATATCTTCAATGTATAGTAAAAAATGAAAAAAAAACTTTTTAAATGATGCAAAAATAACTAACTAAAAACACATTTTAATGATGTAGAAAAAAAAACAAGTAATGTTATTTTAATCTTTGATGCGAATATATCTTGAATATATTATATTTCAATGCGTTTTTACAGGAAGGCGGTCAAAAAGTAAAAGAGAGTACACAAACAACCAGAGCCAATTGACTGCCTTGATCTTTACCAACAAGGATATACCGAAGACGGGTTGTATGTGATCAAGCCAGATGTAAGTTCTTCTACCACTGATGTGTGGTGTGATATGACCAATGGTGGCTGGACGGTTATACAACGCCGGCAAGACGGATCTGAAGATTTCTATAGAAATTGGGAGGAATACAAACATGGATTCGGAAACAGAAGCGGCGAATATTGGCTTGGGCTAGACAATATTTACTTTTTGACTAGTGACAGTAGTTCACTTCACATATATCTTGAGGCATTTGAGAATGACAATGTTGATCAAGAGTCTGTTTTTGCTGAATATTCGACCTTCAGCACTAGTGACGAAAATGATAAATACAGATTAAGGGTTGCAGGGTACAACGGCTCTTGTGGTGACTCAATGTCGTATCATAACGAAAATCAGTTTACAACCATAGACAGTGATAATGACAACCTAGTCACACAAAATTAAGCAGTGGAATTTAGTGGAGCTTGGTGGCACAATCGATGCCACCGCGCGAATCTAAATGGATTATACCTGGAGAGGGGAAATACCGATTATGCTCGAGGAATTAATTGGTACGAATGCTGGGGTTATAATTACTCTCTGAAGAAAACTGTTATGAAGATCAGAAGAAACAATTGAACAAATAATTCCTTTCATTTGAAAAAAAAACTGTTCTTTTACATCTGTTCATATACATTGTTTAAAGAGACTGACATGTAATCCTAACATTTTGTTGAGTCCATAAAGTTCATTGTATTGTCTCTGATAATATATAATGCTCTTATTGTTAAGAACAAAACGACAAACATGAAGGGATCCTTAAATGATCTGTAATGATTTGATTTAAGTTCTAAATATTGACATTAATGTAGTATTTAATGCAAACATAAGATTTAGATACACACGTTTCAAAGAGCAACCCCTTCATTATCTTAGCTAAATTGAAAACATGAAAATAGATATCAATGAACTACGTAACTGTTGTTACAGTTACATTATCTAAGTTATACGTTTAACGATAAAACTATATGAAAACAAGCAATTATCATATTATTGCAAGCAATCCATAAGTCTCCTACCGGTTAGAACCCCAGCAACATTCTGAAGGGCCATTGGCCATTTACTAATGTTTCTATTTTAAGTAAATTTGTTGAAAAAGTTCTTTAAAAGTGATCACAAGGAACAGTTGTTATGTACAGACAGACAGACAGACGGACTGAAGGACACTCTAAAGTTATTTTTTCAAACATCACTATTATCAAAAAAACATTGAAATAAAGATGCAAGATGTCAAACATGGCGTGTAACAAAGAACAATTAATAATGAATGTTTTTTTTTTGTATTTGAAGTAAATGAAAGTTAAAAGAACGAATAAGAAAAATTAAAAGTTTAAGGAAAAGATAATTCTGGAAATATTGATTTATAAACCTTGTCATATTATCATGTGGGAGTTTGAAGAAAATCCTATAATGATTGAAGAAGTTGGAGTTAAAATTACCAATTTCTAGAAAAAAAAAGTTCAAAAGGGGCATAATTCTGGAAATAGTCTTGCTAGAGTATTGAACTTTCTCACAAATGTTGAGTGATAATAAGAAACATATATATGAAGTTTGAAGTAGATATATTCAGAAAAAAGAAGTTTTGAACAAAAAAAATATTTTTCTCATGAAAATTTTAAGTTCAAGGGAGGTAATTCTGATACATTTTGGGCTAAAGTTGTAAACCTTGTCACATATGATGTGGTTGATGACTAGCAACTTATATTTAAAGTTTGAAGAAAATACCTTAAGAAATAAAGAACTTATCGTAAAAAAAACTTAAAAACTAGAATCAGAAATCTTGAAATTCTTTCTATTTGTTGCCATAGCAACCAGAATTTTCAACATAGGAAGAAAAGAAAAAGACGCGCATAATCTCCATACTGCCATCTATCCATATATCAAGTTTTATAAAAATATTTTCAGTACAATGTACTGTTTGCGTTATCGCGGGATCCAGTTTTGTGGACGGGCGGACTGACGGATGTTCTCACAGGACAGTAATTATGTGGCTACTCTATTGTTCTCTCTATTGTTCTTTTTAGCCACACAAAAGAAAATAGCCACATAAAAGCATTACGGAATGAATGACATCAAAGAGAAAGAACAGTTACCTATTGTCCCTCTTGCCACATAATTACTCTCCTGTGAGTGCGGACGGACAGACGGACGGACGTACCAACTTTTGATATTTAAGAGGTTAATCAGCTCATAAACTACACCTGGACCAAAGTCCATAAGCAAAATCAGCTCATAAAGTCAAAAAAATAGCTCTTAATTTGAATTTTATGAGCTTTTGTTCTTTATTTAACTACGGAATGAAGCTCCTCAATATCAAATGTTTGCTCGGACAGACAAACGGACGGACGGAGGGTAAACCTAAAGTCCCCTCCGGTAAAACGGCAGGGGAATAATAAACATTCCAGAAATGCTAATAATATATTAGAAATATATGGGACATTTCAAATTGATCACATTGTGATGCGTTAGAAAATTTTGATTTTGAAAGTTATGTTTTCTATATTTGTAACTTTGAAAAAGAGAGATGATAAGGTTATCAACATTGAGTGATGTTATATTGAATAATTTGGATGACAGTAAATATATTTCTAACCTGATAATACCACATTCAGGGTCACAATATGTATTTATTATACAAATGAGGTAACGTAGAAAGTCCTAGTTTCTTGTCCCTTCCCTAGAAATAATGAAGACAAGTCAATGCAGGGGCCATGAATTCATTTTTCACCCGGGAAGGAAAAATACAAGTATTATTCTAGCGTTACAAAAAACACCAAAACATAAATTATTTTGTTTATGTCATTCCTTTCATTCACTTGATCGTTATTATATATGATTCATCATGCTATAAATACTGACTAGAAGTCATTAACTTAAGTAGCATGTTTTATATTAAGCTCACGATCACTGGAAAAAGTGATGACACTCAAAATTTTAAAAAGAATGATGTGTTCACATATTCAGTATATTATATGCTTTGCTTATGTGTAGAAGAATCGGACTATATATTTCTTATCTTCTTTTTTTGGAAAAGGACACTTAGTTACCAAAAGATTCACAATTAAATAAACTTTGTCAGATCAAGGTGGCTACATAATCAACAATGTAACATATAGAGACTAAATAAGTCTTCACATTCGTGGAATCTAATGACTTGCAAATGACAATAGCAGTTTCTGTTAGAGAAAAATCTATTTTGAGCCCATACTCATTTTAGCCAGGTCTGTGCAATTAGCACAGTGATAACAAATAATGCTTCTCACTGACTAAGAGATTTCTTCCCTTTTCCCGATTTGATTTCCTGTTTACAAAGTAGCCATACATGTTTCATTTTAACTTATCAATATCATGTCGTTTTTGTATTGCCGTCAATAACTTTTAGTATGCTTTGAATCAAAATAAGATATTGATGCAGAACAAAAAATAACGTTTTCTAACCTAAAGTTCGTGCTTTTGCTTCATTCTGAAAAGTATTCACTCTTTACTCGATGTTTGTCTATAAAAGTAAGTATTTAGACAGATTTTTCTTTCAAACTTCTTGATGTAATATATAGACTTTAATCTTTTAATGTTTCTAAAATCTAAATAATAGTTTACACAACAAGTGCAGTACGTGTTCTTAACTCTTTGTATTTCGTGAAAGTTATTATCAATAATAAATGTAGCCTTGAAAAAAGATGGTAACATGTGATTAAAATCATAATCAATTGTAGGATACTACGTCATTGCGCACCTGCAAAATGCAGCCTGCGCAGTCTGATCAGGATCCATGATGTTCGCCCAATCGAACTTTTATGTAGCATTCCGTCTATTTGAAAATAAAATATGATTTTTATGCTAAAATATCTATCATTATAAATATGTAGCCCACCACAAAAAGGCTATAGTATTTGTTATTTAATTAAAAGAAAAACAAATAAATAAAACATTTAAAGTTGTACAGTCTGATTTAAGCAACAAAAAGGGGATAAATTTTATTTGGGAATCCGGTTTTGAGTATTTAGGAAATAACATTTTATCTTTGTGTAGACGAGATGTTTGCATAAAATCAAAAAAGGGTATATTTTGCAGGTGTACGATGATTTAGAAATCTACTTTTGATAATGAGCAAAAGATTCCAGTAAGCTGTTATTGTTGTAAGATATTTTATTTCAGTCATATAAAAACCCAGAAATTATATAGAATTACCTGTCACTAGCGGAGAAATTGGTACATACTTGTCAGTTAATAAGGCAAGCCGGAAAGGTAGATGGCCTGCCGACATATGATCAAAAGATGTTTGAAATCGGCACACAACAACAAATATTAAACGAACCCCCATTTCTTTTGATAGAGGTTAAACGTTAAAAATTAATAGTGGATATACATTTCCTCATTTAGTTGAAACAAAAAGTTACCACCGTCATGTACCTATTTGCAGCGTTACATTCAATGTGATACCTTTCATAACATCCAGGATGTTCGGAAGGGATAATAATACCTATGGCAGATTTTGTATCAGCAATAATTTGAAATTTTTGAAATCATTACAGTAAGTTTAATCATAACTGCACAGAAATTTCCAATTACACAAATTAGAAACATCCGCCGAGACAATATCTTCATTAGTGATAATGATGTAAAGAGTGATAAAATTGTCTATTAGAAGCAGAATATACGTCATTAAAGACCCGCTTATCAATTTAATTCTAAATTAATCGGCGACAATATGATAAACACAATGTAATAAACATAGTCATAATGGTAAGTAAAATTGAAACTGGCAAAGTAATTGTAAAGACCTTGCTTGATATAGTCTGGTCGAAATTGATTCATATCAAACAGAAGCTAATACCGGTTAAGACAGGAGATAAGTAATATTAGGTTATTAAATTTGCACGGATGTGTCAGCTGGTCTAGAATGATGGCATAGAAGGATTACGTGGCAACCAGAAGATAACATAATATGCGATAACATTTTACTTAGGATGGCAGGTCACGATTTGCAGTTTTTACATAATTTTGAATTTTAGATGAATATAAATCCATTAGTTGTGTTTACTAAAAAACTCGAAGTTAATAAGTTTATATTCGAGCGTTGTTATCTTTTCTTTCTTATTAAAAGTTGCGAAGCGAATAATGGCGTTAGTTTAGCTAAAATCACTAAACGTGTAAACAAATATAATACACGGCAATGTTCAATAACTGCAGTACAAATATAGTTTTTAAGGGCTTCTGTAGCCGAATGGTCACTGTCTCTGTCTCGGACCATTTCCCCTTTACCGCCGTTGGTCCGAATCCCGCCAGGGAATTTAAAATATATCATTAGAGGAAAATATCAAGCTAGGCTACTACTGGTCGGTGGCTCTACTTGAGTGACAGACATAATGAAATGATGCTCTTGAGGGCGTCGTCCACCATTTATGGAATCGATAATACTTTAAACGTAATAAAAGTAGAGAAACCAAAAAAAAAAAAAAAGAAACAGAGAAAGAAAGACATATCTTCCATAACATTTTTTTTACAATTAGTCTGGCTTGTCTATGAACAGGCTTTGGATTATTTGCCTTAAATATGCCTCATGTTCTAACATGCATCAAACAGCAGTTAAACTCAGATTTTATGTTTGTACTTATTAATCATAATCTTTTTATTGAAAACCACTTTGCAGACAGATCGGTTCAGTCTAATAAGAAATTAGACCTTACTTTAGCTTTTAGCTGTCTAGTTATTTCTCTGTAAAGTTGCAATTGATGAGATTTGATGTTAATAAGTAATATTTGAAAGAAATTGAGCATCTATCAGCTGCGGGAGTTTTTTGATGTCCATAATGATATGCGGAGTTGGTTTTGAAGAATTTGCTAGAGCGCTTTATTAAAAGCAAACATTCATATATTATATATTGATAATGGAGAGTTGTTGCAATTCATCGGCACATGTAAATTGTACAGTTTATATTGAAAATGAACATTCTCCGTAGGATTTTAATCAGGAGAATAACTACCGGATATTGTAGTTTGCTATTTTACATCCACTTTATGTCACGTGCAAATTATTATAAAATATTTACTTTTCCTATATAAAATTGCTACTTATCTAAAAGTCATAATGCTATAGTTAGCTGAATATTAAATCGATTTTTTAAATTTAAATACAATACATTTGCTGAGTAAATAGTTTTACTCTTGTATTCTAATATAAATTTAACATAAAATCCCCTCTTTTCCTCTCTTTTTGCCCATGTTTTAACAACGCCAAAACCATTTGTTAACAGTGTCACGCGCCCTTGTTATAGCCTGGTTTACATATGCGCAATACATACAGGACCCGGTTAATTAACACAAAAATGATGATTTGGTTTATTATCCAAATAGGCACGTGCACTTTTTATATTGGCGTTATTGATTCGAGGGCCTCAATTGCATAACGGTAAGCATCATTCAAGTACCTATCCCGGAAATACGGCGTAAAGACATTGTCGCGATAATCTTGGTTTTCGCCCTTTCTAAGGAACGGACAACAACTGCTGTGAATGTAAACAAATAAATGACACTCAGTTTAACCCTCATTTAAATGAAAATAAAAAAAAAATGTCATTTTATTATTATTACCCCTCACTTTTTTCGTAATGTTAATTTCTCATAGGCCTCTGGGAGTTATTCTTACTGTTAATGCAAGTGTACCACGTGACTAAGAATTTTGTACTGTTACATAGGTATCAGTATTTTTTAACAGTATAAAATATTGTCACGTGGTCTATTTTCTAAATAAAATGAAATAAAATGGCCGCCATTTTTTTTCTCGATTCATTCCTATTTTCGACGTTCGCCATGAAAGGACATCACCATATTCTCTGGGGTAACTATGACACCCATTTAGTTGTTTGCACCCTGGAGTTCTTTTCGCGTATAAAAAATCTTTATGTTGAATAGTCAAAAGTTTTAACATCCGATTTCAACGGAAGTAATTGCAATGTAAATAATTGTGCCAAACTGGAGGTGGGAACATGCAGACGATTTAAGCATGCAACAAAGGATTTTTTAACATTTTTTATCAGTGAAACGTGACAGACATGGTGGACAGACATAGCATATCATCGTTTTTTTTGTCAAAAACCATGCGAAGAATATTCGGGAAGAAACAGAAGGATCAGATTTTACAGATCATATAGAGGATATTTGTTTGTTTTGGTGTAAGATCGAAATTTATTTCATCGAGTGATGGCAAGGATAAATATTTTCACGAGTGGCGCAGCCACGAGTGAAAATATTTAATCCTTGCCATCACGAGATGAAATAAATTTCGATCTTACACCAAAAGCAAACAAATTTTCTTTTTATTTCATGCTTTTCAATGGATTAATTGAATTATTTCTCATTTTTAATGTTTTACCTATCCGAGTGTTCCCCGTTTGGAGCCCCACTTTTTCCTTCTTCTTCACGTGGTAACACATGTATATTTTGTAATAAAAATAGTTCCAGATAAACTTTCATTTTTAATATATAATTCACTAGACAGGGTTTTATTCATTTATTATTTATGTCAAACAGAAAAAAGAAATCGTTTTGTAAATTTATTCAGAGTAAACAACAGTTTTAGGCTGATAAAGCTACTGAATTACTGCGCGTAAATCGAAGTCAGTTCATTTCAATCCGCCATTTTTTTTTCATTCGTAACGTGTGTGGGAATTATAAACAAAACAAGGATTTAAATCAAACTAGTGAACGAACAACATAACAGGTACATTATTTGCCTAATTCATATTAATTAGAATCAGTGTCACTGTCAGGTAGCATCCTGATACGTTTGTATGGCCTAATTATCGGCGAACACGGGTCAACGACTGCAGATCCAGAGGCGGAGCTGGTGTTACGATTCAGTGTTACGGCTGACATTTGGGATAGGCTTTCAGAAA
>NW_026866803.1:0-14506 GCF_026571515.1 Ruditapes philippinarum
TATGATATTATTAATGTAGAAATTTATTTTTGGCATTCTCAATCAATATGTTAGCTTTGTCATAATATTTGAATATAACTGATTGAATTTGTTATGATATGATTCTTGACGCATGCATTGTAATAATTATACATGTATATGTATGTTATGATGATGGGTGTTGAGCCCAAGTCAGAAATAAAGTATATGTTCTGTTCTGTTCTGTTTTAACAGCGATTAAAATTTCATTTATAGTAATTGAACTATTCAAAACGTCAGTATTATCACCATCTTCTAAATTTGCGTTAAAATTATGATTTGTAGAAAAAATCTCTTCTTCTTCAATATTTTAATTTTGAAATATATTATTACTTACTTCTTAAAAATATTTGTAAAAAGATTCAAGCGGTATATTTATGTCATTTTTTTTTTCATTTTTAGCTTTAAATATTCCAAAAATCTTTGGGCCTTTGAAAATGTAAATTTTAGAAATCATATAATTTTTTGATTTCAGATATTTTCTTATTTTTCTGAACTATTTGTTAATATCTGATTTTGAGTATCAGAAACTGTACTCCACTATACTCAGAGTTACGTCTTTTAAAAACACGTTGAGCTTCCATATACCTTTGCCTTGCATGCTTATATTCAATGTCAAACCATTCTTTATCATTGGTTCGATTATTAATAAAATGTACATCGGGTCGATTTGACACATAACGTGTAAACAGAGAGTCAGCTACGTGACGAACCGTATCGGTGAATTCATTTAGAATGTTATTTACAGAAGCTCTATCTTGAATGTTCATATCCTCCGTTAACCGGTTGAATACCTGAACGAAATTCACATTTACATTCGTTTGACCATCTAATTTTCATAAATCCTGAATTATTTACTTCCTCGGGCATTACATTACAATTTAAAGTAACGGAAATCGGACAATGATTGCTCCATTCATTGAAATCGTGTATTTTGAAATTATCAATTATATTTGCGAAATCACGTTCTTTCGCGAGTAGTTATTCAATTAATGATGCCCATTGATGTGATGCACATGTAAACGCACTAATACCATAGTCATTACTGAGCCGACCGTTAGCTATTCGACATCACGTAAATGTGTCAAGAAGTTTTATTCCGTTAGCATTACACGTTTTATCATAGGAGGCCGTGACGAGGATATATCAGTAATATAATCATCATTATCTATAGACTTAATAACAGTACCACATATAATTTAATCCGCCTTAAGATTCCAATCGCCGATCAAAAACACAGACCCTTCATAATAACAGTGAGGAAGAAGTAAGTCTTTTCAGGAGGAGGGGGCAAACTTATTGTCTATAATGTGCACTCTTACGCCGTATATAGCATCCGAGGAAAAATCCCCAATGCAGAAGTGTATTAGCAAAAAAAATGAAAAACCTGTATTAATACAAGAAAGACATCTAGCTATATTAGGATGGACATTGGTTAAATATGATTGTTGCTCATGCATGGAATATGCTGTCTTGAAATCAAGGAGGTCCCTATTTTACTTGAATCGGTGTGAATTTCGCCTGAATAGCCACAATTGTGTTTGCCCTGCTTTCAAAACTGTACTATTATTCACTATTTCTACCATTATATCTATTGAAGTCGTCATCCTTATAAGAATGTTCAAAAGCAAAATGTTGAACAGAACAAGGTTAAGTGTTTTTATCATAAATAAAATAACGTAAATATCACAACAATAAGAACAACTGCTGCTTATAGTTGAAATTATCAAGGTATCTCCTCCTGGTCATTAATTTAGCTTTGATATACATGCAAGCTTAACTCACAAGCAAGATACAACAAGCCGCCACTAATGTGCGATGGTGAAATATTAAAGCTGATAAACATCTGTTATTATTTCTCACGTCCAAATAATGTGAGTTTATGTGTGAGCAAAAACTGGCTTTAAAACGCAGGTTGTAGAATATATGAAACACATAGCATTTTAGTGGATAAACAATATAGAAAATTGACGTCTGGCTTTTAAAACTTTATTTCAACTTAATAAGATAAAACGATTCAATACTGGTTTTTATAAACGTTTGGCTCCTATCGTTTTATTTAATTTCTACACATTATTTATTACACTTGCCATAGCTTTCGCAGAAACAATGAGTACATCGCTGCGGCGGTGGAACATTCGTCGAAGAAACAGTGGTCTAGTTCATCTTTTGCTGTCATTGTTAGGTTTCATACGGAGTTTTCTTTATGTTTTAACGTTTTACTGGAATAGTCGGAACGAATGTACTCCTGCTCCTTACCCGTACAACGTGCAGTTCTTTGTCACTTACGTAGACACTTCTGTACCGTTTGACGAGCGGACGACGCTTAAGCCAAATTTTGGTAGAAGCAGTAACAATAATGTACAAAACGACCCCTGATAACGTCGGTATTGTAACCCATTATACATAAAATACTTTCATAATTCAACCATAATTTGCTGTTTCGGGTTTTGATATTGCATGTGAAAAAAAGAAGAAAAAGAATTTACAAAACAAACATAATAACAATGCGGCGGATCAGATTGCAATGCAATGCAACGCGTTGTGTCTGTTTCCTAAAATGTCTATATTGAGAGTTCAACCTAACACAGCGTACTTTTCTCCTTATTTCACCCTTTTTTGACGGCGTATTTCTTTAAAACATTTAAAACACAATAACCTTTCAATGAAATGACATTTCTCTTTGAAAGATGAATATGCAAAATATAAAAACACATATATCTTAAGGATAGCAAAGTATGTACATGTAACAGTACAAAAGCTCTTTGTGATTTGATTTTTTTTGAAAATATGACAAAGAAAACAATAACAAATGAAACTCTTATTTCAGGACAAAAATGTGAATTACATTATATTTCTGAAGAAAAAAACAAGATTAAATAAGCATGTGTTTCTGCCCCCTGGCTCTTTCACCTAAGTACACAATACAGAACATTGACATTTTCTGTATTATACGATGTTTACAGCAGGGAAGAATTGGCCCCGGGAAATCTAACCATAATGTTTTGTATTATTTCTTTTATAATATCGTAACAATGGGGAAAATTATATTTTAACAATTGACCATCTGTTCATATTTTACAGTTAAAAATTTATTATATACGGACATAAGGATAATCAGGGACGGAGGTATAAGTGGGGCGATTATTTTACTTTGCATTTTATTGATGTATCCAATAGAACAAATATTTATTAATGTAACGACTGTATCATATAATTTATCTAAACCTTTGCATGGTCGTAAGATAAGCTAATAGAAGCATTAAAACAAAACAAAATTTGGGGTCACCAAGCTCGTTTACGAGTTGTAAATTTTCTAATTCATGAATTCAAATTACTTTTATTTGTTAACGTTCATTGGAAAAGCGAACCGTTTGACAAACTAAAGAAATTTTGCGCATTCACAAAAAAGGTTGTCAGCTACACGAGAAGAAAAAAAGACGTTCCTTAATTTATGAGCAGAAAACTCGAAAAAGAGCTCGTTGGCCATTTAGTCATTATCATACTTATACTCAAACAATTCGTTGCTCTGAAACGGATAGAAATTACCAAGGCATCTATAACTCTTTAAATACGCTATAAAGTATAAAAAGCTATATTGTTAACAAAATTATTGTTGGAACGTTAATAATGAAACATTCCAAAAAGCCTATATAAAAGAATACTGGAGAGTCGTCTATATTCCGTCACTTGACACCAGTACTGGTTGGTTCTAGAAAGCGGTCTAGAATGCTTTAAGATTCATTCATACATATCTAAATCACTTTCCCTTAAAGGGAGACACAGGCAAAATTTTCATTTCTTAGTTTTGAATGTTTCATTCATTATTCTGTAAATGTCCTCAAAATTAGTACACTAGACAGTCAAAGGAACAAAACTTTTCTAAATATAAAGAATAAAATGGTGTTTTCCTAACTTGACCCGCGTGGGTCAGGTTAGAGCACTAAGATTTCACATTAGTTGCAACAGTGAACTCTGGAAACGTTAAAGAGCATGTCAAATGTATGACTTAGACTTGTTTCAATCATACAATATCCACAATATCTGTTATTGTATTTTCCAGGGTTTGTTCAAGTCACATGACTTGTTTTAAAACTTTTCGGTGACTCTGTTGGCGTCTAAATTTCGTTTAACATATATAGATATATTTACACTTCAAACCAAAAATATATATCATTTATACCGAAATTTATGTTGGGACTTTAGAAAAAAGTAATTTTAGTGTGATTTGAATACATAAGATCATTTTAATATTTTTGTCATTATTTTGCCTGAGTATCCCTTTAAAAAAGCAAGCATTTTTTAACCGGAACACAGCATAATTTTAAACACTGCCTAAATACCTAAATACCAAATCCTCATGTACTGGATGGTAAAAACCTGTCTTAAAATAGCAGCATAATTTTTATTTTGTTTGCAGACATCTTATTCCGTTTACGTGAGAATTCATGTGTATTAAATCACAGATTACTCTTTCTTATAAATATTTTCAAGAAACTACTTTAGCATTGACGTACTCTTGACAGTCACTGACCTAGAACTCATTATTTTTATTATAGAAACAACATTCACACCTCATTTAATTTGTTTTGTCCTAGAGATATGATTGACGTATCACATTGTTACATACCGTAAATATCAGTGGAAAAACATATCTTTTTATTTTTGTTTACCTTACATCCAGAACAAAAACGATTCTACCAATGAATTCAAGTTGCAAAATTACATAATTGACTATGGCTTACTGAAATATGAGCCATTTTTTCATATATTATTAACACAGGCATGATGATGGTGTTGTTGTAAGTTTTAATGATGATTATGACATGATGATATTTTATTGTTGTTTAGGTCACAAAGCAACAGTCTAAGCACGAGCGACCACCAAAAGGGGTATTTGTTTTTGCAATGTAAATTTCTTATAGATATGTTCTTAAAATATGTGCCTCTTGATTGAAACAGCTCCATTTGTAGATTTAAACGTTGCAAAATCATAGTTATAACAAACAAGGCAAGAGCTCCCCGAAGAGCTATTTTCAACGACAGCTTTATATTGCATAATTATGTAAATCATCCAGCAGTTAACAGAAAACGTAGCGCCATCAAACTTAAAGCGGTGTGAAATAAGCTTTCAAATAAAACACGTTCAAAATTTAAAGTACAAATAATGCAAAAGGTGAATAATTTATTCATATCATACGTTCGCTTATAAAGATTCAGCAAATTGAAATTGACAAAAACACTTATTTTCCAAACATACATGTATCATGTTTTGTATTTGATATTAAATTGTGTGTTACATACAACACATCGTAACACTGTTTGAATGACAAGATTATTATTTTCCATTTATTTCATTTTTGTTAGTTTTGTTCAGTTCTTGATGTATACACTTACAAAATAAAATTTATTCATGAATTGTTTGTTTGTTAGTTTCATTTTACGCCTTTACCCAACAGTATTTCAGTCATATAGGCGGGTAGTTTCCTCACCATCGTTCCTGGAGAGTTACACCAGTACTAGACTACCTTCCTCCGCGCTAAACTACCAAAGCATCTCCCGGGGATCGAACCCACGCCAGAGAGGTTTCTGGATTAGAAGTCATCGACTCTAACCCCTCGACCACGGAGGCGGTTTTTCATGAATTGTAAAAAATGTACTGTTATAAATAAGGTGGAACAAGAGTTATCACTAAAAATGCACCAAACTGCTTTGAATTAGAATTAATTAGCATAGTTTTGCATATTAAACTGAATGAAGAAACTCTTTCAAGACTGGTCTGTATGTAAGACAATGTAAAAGTATTGAACCACAAACATGTTCTCGTATGCACATCCCCTTTTGGTAGTTAAAATACCTATAAAGTTTATTATATAGAAGTAATTGGTTGCTTTGAAAAATACTGTGGAAAACTTACAGCTAAAAATCCATATCAGGAATTTTGGGGGGACTCGGCAAACTTGTATGGGTTTTTTTATATGTATATGGCATTTTCAAAAAAAGCAGTAACTAAAAACGTGTCCATAGGAAACAGGTGTCCCCACTCTCTACTGTCTACTGCCGTAAAGAAGGACAGTATGACAGAAGGACAAAGGGAATTCTACATGACTCCCCATACCCCTAAGTGGATGGGAGCATAACAAAGAAATCCAATTTTTCCCGTGTTGACATCATTATTTTTTCCAACCACAGAAGCATTACTACTCATACTGACCAACAGTCCTGTAAACTTTCATGACTTTCAAATAAGTTTTGAGCTACGCATCACACAATTTGAAAATTGCAAATATATACTTAGTCAAGGGCAAGAAGCCTAAAACAAAACTAAATTAATCCACACGCAAAAAAAACAAGGTGCACAACAACACATGCTGACTAACATTTATGTTAAGTTTCATGGTTTTCATGGTCAAATATTTTTAGACTACATACAACACAAGTTGGAAATTGTAAATTTTAACAAAATCAAGAGCATTTACTCTACAAGTAATGAATGAAAACGCTGATCAACATTTCTGTAAAGTTTCATGACTATAGGTCAAATATTTAAACTACACGCGACCAACTTACAAAATAACACAAGAGCAATAACACTACATATACTGAATCAATCCACACGTAAACCCCGCGCACAATTTCACACACTGATCAACACTTCTGTAACGTTATATGACATTGTGTCAAACCATTTTTTGGCTACGCACGACACAATTTGAAAAATGCAAAAATTTACTTAAAAAAGATGTAACTCGACAAATACTTAATAAAACCCAACTGCATAACTATACATGCCGTCCAACATTTCTGTAATTTTTTATGACTAGGTTGGGAAGGCGGCAGCACACACAGTGTGATTACTATGACACTTTGGCATACATTTCATGTCTATTAATCTGTTAAAAAGTTGCAATAAATATAAGGGGTCAAACGTTACATTTAAATATAACAATAAAATGTAACATAATGCTTGGAAAGTGCGTAATAAACAATACAAGTCGGCAATAAACCCAAACTTACCTCTTGTTTAAAACGTATTATTGCAGTAAAGTGGAGTCTGAATAAGTGCCAAATTAACAATTGTATGCGTTATTATATGTGCTTAACTGCCAATTTGTTTTAAGTACTCATTAAACTGTAATGATGCGCAAATTCTATTTTATTGAATAACTGAAATGCCTAGTGTTAAATTTTTTTGTTCTTTTGTGATGTTATGGTGGCACTTTATAACAGATGTTACGAGAAAACGAGTTTTTTAAAATTAGTCTAGAATGTAGTAAACAGTTGAACAAATCAATGCCTTACAGGGTTTAGATATCGCCAAGCGTTTTTACTTAAAAAATACAGGTAAAAAAAGGAATCTGCTGATATAAACGTATTACATTAAAAGGCAATAGGCAGTACTCACCCAATGTCTGTTGTTGTTTGATACATATAGTTCTGTGTCTACGTCTACAGCAAAACATTCATTCAGAGGAAAAAATGTGAAAACATTTCTCAGCTCTACCATGACTACTGAAAGACTATCTGGGCTGGGCTTTATGAAAATTTATAGAGACATGGAAATAAAATCTGAATACATTTTGAATACATTTGCAACAAGAAACAACGCCGCCTGAAATTTCTCTTCAGGGAATAATGCTCAAGAACTACACGTACACGTATGTTTGATATAGGCCCCTATAGAGCAAGATTTCCTGTAATCATTAATACAAAATATGTTCTAACTAGAGTAAGACATCGTTATATTATTTGTGAAAATAAAGGGGGAAAGAATGTGCTCTTAAAAGACACCAGATTAGGTTGTTTTGGTTTTGTTGCCATTGTTTAAAGGGACTCCACTGAGGTATAAAAGCCTAAAAACATAACATTTGAATTTCTTACATAAATGAGCTGGGGCACTTTAGACAGAAATATATGCAAAGATAGTTAAGAAATATACTTTGAAATAATTGAAAATCGTATTTATATGCTTTTCTTAGTCCGATTTGAGTGAAAAGCGTTTAAACGCTTTTCATTTTGGGTCATTTATTTACAATGTGAATAATTATTCTGGAAAAACGAAGTGCGCGAATGATCTGAAATTTTGCACAAAGATTAGAGGTCTAAACCTACATCAAATGGTACATTTATATGGAAAAAAATTTCAGTCCCATCATATCAAAAAACCTCAGTGGAGTCCCTTTAATGTATTTTATCTCTTGTTTGGAGTGGAACGACGTTTTTGTCTGTCAAAATAAAATTCACACGAATCCGGAGTATTGATAACCTTTTTTGTTTGCTTATTTTTTGCTAGCGATTTTTACAAAATAATCATGTTAAAGATCACTCGGATTTTTGTGAACATTTTCGTCGGCGAATTATAAACAAACAATAATATCATGGTTTGCCTGTTTGCTGTTGTAGTAAAGAGGTAAATCCAAAGAATGTTCTTTGGATTTTACTCTTTACTACAACTGACAAAAACGTCGTTCCACTCAAAACAAGAGATAAAATACATATATTATGAAAATGTGAAAATAAAGAAAGCTATTTCATAGTGACATTCCTAATAGGCATAATTTCTCAATAGCCAATGAATAAATTAAATAATTATAAGAATATTCATATACAATTACTGATACTGACAGTCATACTTAAAAGGCTATACAATACTAGTAATTATGAACTACATTTTCGTTTATATATGTTGATGCATTCATCAACGATGTGTCCAACAAAGATGAAGAGCTAAAAAGTCCCTCTTATTTCAGTATATGATAGTCTTGCATTTATTCGCATGTAATTAAAACTACAACATTTCTGTGAACCGTTCCTTCATATTTCTTTTTTTTTTTCATTTATTGTTATCAAAATAATGCGAAAAACAATGCGAACACTAAGTACGTATAAAAGTTGCTTCTTTTGTTGAACTCCATTTTGGCATAAGTGTTGCTCAATATTCTTCGCTAGCACAACAAAGGCTGTGCATTTATCTTCAATGGGGTTTGGAATTAATGCTAACCCAAACACATCTTTTCAAGTAAATGTTTAAGAAAATTTGGTAACGAATTATCTGTATGGAATATTCATTGAAACATTGTTCAGTATCAATAATAGCGATTTACCTTTGTTGTATGTCTTTTGTATATGAAAGATTAACATTTGGTAATATTTTTTATAAGTAAATCATTTTTATCATTTCATATCAACAGAAATGATAGGTGATATTTTAAGACACATCTCATTTGTGGAATATAATATGGTAAGGTCTTACTCGTTTAAATAACAAAAACTAACACAAAGATATTTGGGAAGGGGAAAAAATGAATTTAATAAAATAAAACTAGGGGCAAAAGGGAAGATACTTACCGAAGACGAGAAAACATCAAGAAGGGACACAAAAGTGTCATCATAATACCTTGAAACAAGCAAAATCGTTCAATTTATATCTCTCGCCGAGTAACGGTAAGTTAACAAGTCTTTGATAAGAAAATTAACGATTAACATAGATATGCTACAATTACAGTCAGACTCAGTTGTTCCAAAAATTCACGATGGACATCCAGTCAGTTGTTGTAAAATGCAAAAAAAGTTATTCTTTGTGCATAGTAAAATTTCAAGGCCAAAACAAAAATTCCGTGTTAAATAGTAATAACAGGCCATGTCAATAGCATGCAAATTTCCTTTTCGTATTGATGGTTCCCATAAAGTCTTGTTGAAATCAATCCAACAGTTGCAAAGACATTGCTCTATATATATACTGCACAACTAATCAAGGGTCATAACTCTGTGTTGAAAGATCTGACCGGATCAAAGAAACGATATGCGCATATCGCCTTGATATTGATTGTTCAATTAGTTTGATTTAAATTCCAGCCAGTAGTTGCAGAGAAATAGCCCGGAAACGATTGTTGCTATATATGCATACTGCACAACTAAACAAGGCCCATAACTCTGTGTTGAAGGATTTGACCGGAACAAGATGACCCCAGCGCATCTTCTATAAGTATTGATAGTTTCCACACAGTTTTCTGGAAATCCAGCCAGCAGTTGCAGAGAAATAGCACAGAAACGATTGTTGCTCTATATGTATATTGCATAACTTATCAAGTGTCATAACTCGGTCTTGAAGGATCTGCCTCTTATTAGGCGGCGATATGCGCATCTCCTCTCCATCTCCTCTCTATCTGAATTCCAGCCAGTAGTTGCAGAGAAATAGCGCGGAAACGAAATTCTTTTACTTGGGGACCATACGCCGCCTTTCTTGGCATGACACTACTGTGTCACATTAAAGGTTCCATGATAACCGCCGTATGAACACATCTGCGGATGTTTCTGAATTCAAAATTTCAGTCGTTGTGTTTAAATGTTAAATTCTGCGTAAGCCGATGCTAGGGGCGTGGACGGTCACTTGCACTTTCCAGTACCATCCAGGAACAGGATCAATCAAACCGAGCCCGAAACATTTTCAGTTTTGCCGTGTTTGGCTTTCTATATGGATTCTGTTTTTCTCTATTAAATTTAATTAAACACACTCTTCAGACATTAGTACATCTTTTTTTATATTTAAACATTTCTATCTTAAACAATACTTTATTATAAAAGAGATAATTTTGATTTTAAAATCGTTAAATATCCACATCTAGATGATGATGTACCTCATGCAACATCATATGGGGTATATTTGGTAGGACGTGCATTCGTGTGGATGATTTTAATGAAAGAAATTTATTTATTATAAATTACGTATTACTAAATATTTTACAAAGTTCTACCATCGTAATCAAGATTTAATTTTAAAATTCAATTGCAAATCAAAAACTCTTTACGGCAAGGTATTAGCAAATAATTAATAGGCATCAGTGAGACAAAATATTTGTTTGATAAAAATTAATTAATTTCATGTTCACTCGTCACATGTTTTCACCAACAAAACTTAACTTTACACCGTCTGAAAATGACATGTGACAATGAATAGACAACAAGGATTAGCTGATCAAATAGGGCTTTGTCAATGTGGAAACAATTAAAATTCATTTAACTACAGAAATGCCTTTGAGGAATTGGAATTTCACCTTTGTCTTTCAGTTCTACAAAGAAATACAGCAAAAGCCAGAAATAGCTTTAGTGGCGTCCGTGGCCGAGTGGTTAAGGTCGTTGACTTCAAACCACTTGCTCCTCACCGCTGTGGGTTCGAATCCCGAATCCAGCTAGCTTACGGAACGTCAGTTGTTCTACTCAGGTGCCCGTTCGTGCCTGAAATAATGCACGGAAGGGCACCTGAGGTCTTCGTCCACCAGTAAAGCTGGAACGTCGCGATATGACCTATACTGTGTCGATGTGACGTAAAACCAAAAACAAACAAAACCAAAAATAGCTCGTCAAAACGATTCCAGTACCAAACACTCCAAATCAACCCGCGCTGTGTAAAATCAGCTGAATTTTGTTAACTATAGATTACATGGCATGCTATAATTAGCTCAAGGTTTAAAACCGTCTGTACTACTGCAAAAGCAATAGGTTAATTCTGTTTCTGTGACTATTATCCAATAGTATAATTGGATTTTTACTGACATCAATATGCCTTTTCACTAAAATGTCATCTGTCTGTCATATGTCACGGTTTCATTTTCAGTTTTCTAAAAGGAGATATAGCAATTTATGTTATCTTATTTGTTTTAAAATTGAAATGATAAATATATTTTAACACGAGAAGTCTTGATTTGATTTATAAAACTATGTAGCTTGGCAATTAGAAAAACTGGTATGAATTTCAAATAACTTTTATACCTTATTCAATATCACTATTTATATTCTTTGCTTGTTACACTTTTTACATATATACTCAAATATATGTTAAAATTGAAGTTTTGCAAATACTACTAATTACAAGACAATCTCTTTTGAAATCGTAAAATAAACATCATTTTGGAGTACACACCGAGAAGATATTTTACGTTTTCAACACTTTTTGGTTGTTTGTTTTTGATTTTTTTTAACAGAGGATCAATTTAATTTGACCAGTAGAAGGGAATGCAGCTTCTAAAACATCATTTGTGCTTTCTTATATTAAAATTAGATATATTTATTTTAGCCGAAGATAAACATAATATAACTTTAGAAAACTGCCTTATTGTGTTATGGAAAATACGATAAAGTATAATTTATGTATCGTATATCGCTGAACCATATTCGACGTATTACTATGTCCCCTTGTATAATGCCTCGACATGTATAAGCTGCATCATATTAAATCTGTGACCGCATGTATAGTGTAAGCCAAAACCTGTTTCTTATCGTCGTTTCTAAATAGATCACTGATACATTTCAGAGGCACACTTATCTAATTGTTTGAAAACATGTCATGAATAGAAATAAACGATACCGTATTAAGATTTCCTCGCCAAGAAGCAATACATATTGAAAGACCACTAACGATTCTACGCACTGAAAAGCACGCGGTGAACTTTGCTTCGGCCTTTTATTTTCAGAAAAAACGTATTATGCACTTTTTTAACCTTTAGCCTGCTAACTGCAACTGATTATACCCGCTAGCACTTACTTTTCACTATTTATTAAATAAATTTTTAAATAATTGTGTACATTACATGACTTTTGTACAAGTTTATTAATTACCACTGCTGTCCATTTACTGGGTCAATTACACATAGCCTGCAACATTTTCAATTTTGCCATGATCCGTGATTGTCTTTAGTGTACATCTAGTGATCACGATAAAAAGCCCCTGATATATACTGTATGCACTAATAATATAATTGTCGTTTATTTCCCATAATGTAGAATAACGCAGGATTGTGATCAGACAGAATTTGGGAAATACATGCGGACAACTTATATGAAGTTATATAGTTCAGCAAATGTGTTAGGTATACCAAACAACAATATATTAAGAAAGTCTAAATGTGCGTTATTGTACTCATTGATATCGGTGAAACACAAAATTCTATTCATGAATGGCTGTCAGGTCGTTTTTCTCACAAATAATCTCGAAAGCAAAAACTATCATGGCAATAGTTGTTATATGAGAGCTAGAATATATTATCTTGGCAGCCGTATGCTCTAAAAAATAATATGATGAACGTGTTTCCAATTTTCCAAAAGAAAATAAAGCAATTTATGTTACATAATCTGTTTTAAAATTGAAAGGATTAATATCTTTTATCACACATTTCTTGACTTGATTTAAAAAAACTATACAGCTTGGTAATAAGAAATACTGGTATGAATTTCTAATAAATTATTTTTTCATTAACTGTCATGCCAAATTTTCTTTCTTTCACCTTATTCGATATTTTCGCTTATTACACTTTTTAAAGATATAATTATGTTCAAATTTTATTTTTGAAAATACTGCTAATTGTAAGACAATTTTTTTAATTGGCAATAAAACATTATTTTTGAGTACACACAGAGAAGATATTTTACGTTTTCAACACTACATTCTTTAGGTAAACACAGTATAAAATACATAGTGCCATTAAAAACTGGCATTTTTATGCCCCCGCCATATAATGGCTGGGGCATATAGTGTTACCCTGTTCCGTCATTCCGTCCTTTCGTCATTCCGTCTTTATCAATTTCCGTTCATTATCTTAGTAACGGTTGCACACATTCAACTCAAATTTGACATATGGATATGTCATGAGAAAATACAGGTCAAGGTCGAATTTGGTCATGGTTCGATGATTTTTGGCAGAGTTATGCATGTCCCTTTTACTTTGAAAATAATATGAAATTTTCAGTTTCCGTCCATTATCTCCCTTTTTTATATTCAAATTAGATATGTTTAGTAAGAATTTTTTTAGAATTTAATTAACTTCAGTTCAAGTTCTGTAATAAAGTATAGTATTTTAACCGAAAATTAGCATAATGTAACTTTAGGAAACTGCCTTATTGTGTAATGGAAATATACGATAAAAGATAATTTATGTATCGTATATCGCTGAACCATATTCGAAGTATTACTATATCCCCTTGTATAATGCCTCGACATGTATAAGCTGCATCAATTTAAATCCGAGACCGCATGTAAAGTATAAGCCACCACCTCTGTTTCTTATGGACTTTTCTAAATAGAACACTGATACAGCTCAGAGGCACACTTATCTAATTGTTTGAAAACATGTCATGAATAGAAATAAACGATACCGTATTAGGATTTCCTCGCCAAGAAGCAATACATATTGAAAGACCACTAACGATTCTTCTCACTGAAAAGCACGCGGTGAACTTTGCTTCGGCAATGTATGAATATGTATATTCATTGGCCTATTTTTTTCTTCAGGATAATGTATTATGCACTTCTTTAACCTTTAGCCTGCTAACTGCAACTGATTCTACCTGCTAGCACTTACTATTCACTATTTATTCAATAAATTATTTTGTACAGTACAGACTTTTGTACAAGTCTATTAATTACTACTACTGTCCATTAACTGGCTCAATCAAACATAGCCTACATTTCAATTTCGTGATAAACCTTTTGGTT